>NC_057767.1:26471294-26771294 GCF_010389155.1 Erigeron canadensis | reverse complement strand
TGTTATTGTAAACGTTTAATATGTTTATCCTGCGTATTACGCGGGAAAATAATCTAGTTATAAATATAGCATTATGTATAATATCGAGAACTCGCCATTTCAGTTTTACAGGTTATAGATTTAAAACGAGACGTATAGAACCCTATAACCTTTTTTTTTCATTTTACATTATTCTTTAAGACCATTTTATTAAACAAAAACATAGAAAAATATGACGTAAAAGGTATTGGTGTGACGATATAAACTGAAAAAATCCAATATTTTAAGCTTTAAACCGCATAGTAAACTCCAAACTACCACTACCAAATACAGTATTTTTATATATTGGTCAATTAAAATCGTAATTAGAACCAATCAATTTCCAGTCGCCTAACAAGGCTTTTATTGGCATACACCTTCTGTCACGTGGCTAATACGACAATTACTAGAAGACATATTCCCCCTTTCGATTCAAAATGTCGTTTTCATCTATAAAATATTATCCTTATCAACTTCTTTGAATAAGGCCAATATTTATATATTCATGTATATATATGGATATCATGCGTGCATCTAATCTAACGTATATATATGTTAGCTACTTACAAATACATACATATAGATGAAACAAGTATGCTTACTTTTCTTTGGAACGACATTAATATTATAAAAACTAGAAAATGTTAGAAATAGATTACAAGGAATTAGAAAATATGATTTTGCAACACAATAACCAATATAGCTTAGAATAATTTTATCTACTAGAAAGTCAATCAAACGAGCAAAGTGTTTTTTTAGAAATTATATTCCCAACTTATCAAGCCTAATAGAACTTCAATGGGATTCCACTTTAAATCTATATGATGATAAAAAAGAGCAGCACACAAACTTATATACATATTAAGAATTTATTAAATTTTAATTATAGAATATGAGCTTACACCCAATAGCTTCGATATCTCCATACGTTCCAAACCATAGACAAGTATGTGTACTACGTACACAAACACAATAAGGTGTCGTATCATGTATTGATATTAAGTTAAGGTCGTCGTGTGTCACTAATATCGAGTAAAAATTTTAACGTCAATGTTTGGATTTGAACCAGAAAGGAAAAACACACCAAAAGAAATATAAGTCCATTGGTTACAAAAAACGTCTTTGTTTTCATATATATTTCTAAAAATGTGTAAACGTATTATTACGTGTCTTCGAAATTAAAAATGCGACATGTTATGTCAATAATAAACTATGTATGAAACAGAGATTATTTCTTAAAAACCAAAATTTACTTTGATTTGTTATAAACTTTATTCTAACTAATTAATATCATCATTGCACAGATGGTTTTTGATCTCTAGTAGAAGTAGACCGCAAACGTATATATTACTAAATTAATATCCAAACAGTAGTCTTTGAAATAAGACAGAGAAAACAAACAATATAAGTTAAACTTTAAATCGTAATCATCCCTAGACCCCAAAAATTGACGGTGTGTATATCCCCAGCCACAATCGACTGATATTTAATTAATTAATAGTAATATCATTATTGTATGACTCCCAATCCTTTTCCAGAGATTATAAATTAAAAAATACGGATTAAGACTAATGACGATGACAATAAGACGATTTTGGTTGTGTTTTTATCGATTTGAACTTGATGTTGTTGTTGGTGGTGGTGGACCTTGTGGTTTCCTGATTAGAGTTTTAGAACGAGAAAAAGAAAGAGGGAGAAAGAGGTTTTTGGAAATAACCTGATTTTTTTTGCGTTGTATATGTGACTATAAAAAATTAAATGACATATGTATACTTCTATGTACAATTTCTTTTTTTTTTTAAATTTTTTTTTAACCATAAATGTTAGTTGATCCAAGGGTCAAGATCAGTCCCTTGGATCTCACCAATTTTTTTGGTTTTACCTAATCACAACTCTTATTTTTTAATGGAAAATGATAAATCCTTCTAACCAAATAGCCTAATAATCCTTCTAATTTACATTAAGAATGTGACATGTGGTATCCACTAATTCTCTTTCCTAATCTTAACCCCTGATTTTTCCACATGTCATCATCTCATAATTAGAAGGATTATTAGGCTATTTGGTTAAGAGAATTAATCGTTTTTTAATAGTAACACAATTATTAAGTGATACGAGTAATAAAGTCGTTAGCAAAAATAGATCACCTTGATTGATTAATGTTTTACCCACATCCTATATTAATTATGGCCTTATCGGTATGATGATCATTGCGTATAGTGATATATCACACGCACAAACGCTTATATTGACTTGATTGACACCAAAAGACGCTCAAATAAGAAAAGCGAGATGTGTATAGTACTTCTCAAACAAAGCTACAATTTTAATCACTCATTAGTACTGAAAACTAACATTGTTGTGAAATTGTAAAACAGTAGGAAACGTTTCAATATAGTCTTCAAAATTTATGGATCGAGCTCGATTTTAGGAATTTTTCTCTTTTGATAATCATTAACTGGTGATAACCTGCAAATGTTAAATTTAAAGGATGAAAACTAACATGAACTCTTGTATGATTTTTGTTATGTTGACAATAATTGCAAGGATTACATACCCTAGATGCAAAGAAATAGCAACATCTCCATTTTCTGGCCTGAGATATGTAAGGGGACTTGGCCTTACGAAAGGACTCGTTCGCCCTATTTGACGGATTTCATGGTTTGTTGTTGGTTTGTTTATGTATTCTGCAATCTGCAAAGAAAAGATGTATACATATATTACTTTGTTCATCTCGTCTCCGACCACTAAACCAAGAGCTGTGCATAATTTTACTTTGTCAAGATCATCGATATCATTTATTATTAATTTTTTTTTAACGGCATTCTAATCTACTACTACTCCTAATTAAATTACACGCATGTTTGATATGAAATCCAGAACTCTCAAAAAATCTATTTATTCCATCCCACAAATGTGGGAATTGAGACCCGAACACAGATGAATACCTTAACAATGGGTCACCAACTCTATTGACAATCATCTATGAAACTTAATTTAATTACCTGTTTCCTCAAAGATTCATTTTCTTGCATAGTCTTTTGTTCCTGTATATCAACAGATGGTTATAGTTGTAAGATTAGGAAAACACTATGTCATGATAATTAAGTTGTTCATTGGTTAACTCTAATTTTCTAAGTAATTTATGGAACTAATCTTACTTCTTAGATGAAATAGAAATGAAGGTTAAGATTGTATAATAGTAGTTCTTAACCAAACTATCATAGATATTCATGGTTTAATTAATTAAGTTTAACGTTTTTTAGATATCGTAAACATTAAACAACTATCAATGAAGTAATTACTTAACATTATACCCGCAATTTTGTTTGTTCAATCTCTTCCAACAATACCATATCCTGAAACATAACAGGAATACATAGTCTTGTAAGTGTAATTAAGCTATGTAATAAAAAAAGAAAGAATTAATACTTCATGAAAGATCACATCAAAATGATAATGAGGTAAACGATGAACACCTTTCGATTTTTAACTGCTAACATGCCATCGTAGAGTTGACGCTCCAAATTATCGAGCTCCTTGTAGTTCAAACCTTCCAACTCTTTTCCCATCATCAACCTTCAAGAATTAATTTTACCAAATATATAGGAATAACTAAAATTTCATATTATTAAGTTTTACAATACAGTTCTAGCTAGCTAGCACAAATTCAAGCTTTAAAAGAATTACATTAAGGAACTCACTTCTGCCCCTTACGCAGCTTCGCGATTTCAGCTTTCAAAACTTCTACCTCCGTTGCTCCTTCGTGCTTGAAAATGTGTTACATAAAGTTAATCTCAATTAATTTTATGGGTTTTGTTAATGACAGCCCTTAGGGTTGTCAGTAAAAACTAATTGGGTGTATTAAAATTTGTACCTTGCTGTTAGAAAAATCAGGAGACGGTTTTTAATATATAATGTACAAGTTTTTAAGCATGTAATATGTTGTTAGTGACAGCCCTTAGGGCTGTAATTATCATTTTCCTAATTTTATTAAGAACATATATTTGAAATGCGAAATTGTCTCTAGTAAGGTTGTATATTAGGATAGTGTAATTTGACAATACTTTTTAGCATCCACAACAAGTGTACGTATTTTACCGCAAAATATACAACTATTTAAAATACGTTGTGGATAGCTAATTGGTGTTGTTACAATATCACACCCTATCTATTGTGGATAGTTTTTTTTTTATAGGTGTGAATCATTTGCTCGTAACAGGGGATCTAGCTTACGTTGTCTTAACCGGGTTTGCGCTAGAGAGCCCCCCTCACCCTCAATACCTAGTAGGAGGATAAACTACCAACTAAACCGCCCGAAGGCACGACATTTAGTTGGGGACTCAAACCTACTTCACTGGAGGACTTTATTGTGAAATTTATTCAAATGTCATTCCCGTGTCTCGAACTCGAAACCTCCAGCATATAAAGCTGGTTCAACCAATGAGCGCGCAATAATGGGAAGTACATATATTATGGATAGCTAATTAATTGGTGTTGTTACAATATCACACCCTATATATTAATTATGGTAAATGAAGAGAAAGTTATAGTAAATGTAAATATTTGTATCACTACGCACTTGAGTGAACTGTGAAGTGTACTTTTATTTTGTTTGAGAAATGAATGGAAATATTTTCACTTTCAATTCACAATGAAGTATTTCTAAATGTAAATGTAAATTTTGAATTACATTGATTTTAAAATGGTAATAAGCTAGTTAAAATGGCTATTTACTAGTACCGTGAATTGAATAACAAGCTAATGCAAGTAGATACATATACCTGAATCCCTACCATTATGTTTTGTGCAACATCCAAATTTCTTTCGTACCTTGAAATTATGTTGTGCAAGCTTCAAAAATAAGTTAAAAACATGCTTCAGTTGGAGAAAATAACGAATAACTAAAGAAACACAGAAATCTTCTTGAAACAACGGCGAGTTCACATATATGAAAGTAGCCAAAACTCGAAAGGTTGTCTTGATCTAACACGGGTCCCTCGCTCCCAATGTTTTAAATATCAGTGCGTATCTCAGTCGGTCGTCTGCTACAACTAACCCGGTTTTTCAATGTAAAAGTAATGATGATGTAACAATTTAACATTGGAGTTTAAAAAGGAAGAGCTAAAAGTAAAACTAATTTAATATGCTAGTTTAGTATGTTATTAAGGTGATACGTTAGTACTGAAAACTAGTGTCATGAGTTTGGAGTCTTGGAGATGACTACCTATAATAATGTTTCAGAAATTGAACATCGCACAACATATTATTGATGGCCTTTAATACTGATAGATATAGAGGATTTGACTTAGTTGTATTGGGCATTTGGGCCTATATAAAATGATTCTAAAATTAACGTACATATTATTGGGCCAATAACTTTTTCTAATAAGTAAATTTGAGTCCATTCTCATACAAATTTCAATGGCCCAATTGACCAATATCATGATATTCAATTATTCTTATTAATTTAGATTCTAAAGCCATATGTAGTTATGTACTGAATACTGATGTACCGGTTACCGAACATATTAAATCGAGCTTGAATTTCTCCTCGTAACTTTGGGGTTGACACATCATCTTCTAAAACCTTGACAGTTTGTATCTATATTTATAAATAGACAAATGCCCGCGTAATGTGACAGTATGGTGACGAAAGCAACGGGTGCTGGTGGAGGTGATGATGGCAGTGGTAGCGGTGTGAATATCAATGTAAAAGTGATTGATGTAAAAGATAGTGATATGAATATTTTAAAGGTTAAGGATGTTTGTTGTGAATACTTTCGTTAAAGGTATTATGGGTATATTAGATGAAGATGTTTAAATTAGTGAAAAAAAAAGTCATTACATTGATTGACCACAAAAAACAGTCCTTACATTTTTTAACAAATCATTTAGCTTCTTACATTGACTAAACAATCTCATATGTCACTATATATCATAATCATTCGGTCATATACTCATATTACACTTCGGTGTTCTTATTCCATATTTTTTTAATTTCGAAGTATATCATCAAGTAACGATATGTTGTTGCACGTCCTTTGCTACCTTACAAAATGATACGTTTGTAGAATCATATATAGCCAAAGAATAACTCACTTAGAAGTTAGAACTTTCCAAAAATAATCATAACTTCGGTACCACTTCAAATCTTCAATTCGATCGTCTCCAACAAACAAACACAAACCTTAATGCAATTCAAGTTGTACTCACAGCCTTTAGTTGTAGACTATCTTAATGTATAAATGCCGGTAAGACCATTTGCAATGGTGACAACGGCTCTCATGACCGACTCGTTATGGTTAAAACCACAAGCTCACACCATTGTGTAGGACTCAGTGGTTACTTTCGTGTTGGGTGGCCCGTGAAGCAGACAATTAACAAACGAATTTTGGGGATTTTTTTCTAGAATTAATTAAATAATAATATTATGGAAAAAAACAAAAGTGGGTCTCACATAAGTGGTTGATTAGTATATTGATGCTACCAAAATACACGTATACAACATAGGATTAATGGTTGAAAAATGCTTAGGTATGAATTAATCTGAAAGGGAACTAGTGGTATGACTGGTGGTTCTTCTCATGGCCATTGCTATTTCTTTTAAAGGAAAGTAAGCTATATAGAGTTAGTAAATAATAATAACTTGTACTAGCAAGTTGAACAAATTTCAGCTACTTACTTCTTTCTTTATAAAGCAACAGGCATAGTATTTCATTAGAAGGAAAAAAAAAAGTATAGGAAATATGTTATACTTACCAAGAACTAGCAAACTCATATTGCTTGCCAGTGCTAGAAAAAATAATAACGCCGACCTCTGCATCACACAGGATAGCCAACTCTCTAGCCTTCTTCATGAGCCCAGCCCGACGTTTTGAAAAAGTCACTTGGCGACTACTCACATTCTCAATCTTTTTTATCTCAATCCGTGCCCGACCCATTGTCTTCTTCTTCGTCTTTTCCCTTTCTCCTTCACGGCTACAACAAACAAGGCCGCCACTAGATGATGATGATGGAGAACCAAACATGTTGGGAACTTTAGTTGGCATTTACCTTTAATAAGTTCTCAATGAGTTGTACTATTTTGATGTGATCTTTTTAAAGGGCAAGAGTTGCTAAATATGGAAAGATAATATGGAAAGGAAGTAATGGAGTTACTAAAATTGGACTATGCCGTTTTCGTAATTTAGATAGCATTACCAAAATGGACTTGTACCATTCTAGTGGTATGCCTTCTTAAAATTTATAATTAAGGTTGGTTATAGGTTTCCATTTGTGGAGCTAATTGGCTATAAATGGAATTATGCGAATTCTAAAGAAAAAATATTTGGTCCTCATTCACATTGGATTCCAGCGGAAGAGTTTTATAACAGATGGTAGTGAGTTCAAAGAAATCTTTATTTTTATATATAATAAAGAATGATTGTTTTTTAGAAGTATTTTTAGAAAAATTATGATGTGTTAAGATCATACCTTTTTTAAAAGGTTTTTTTAAAAGATTATGATATCCGACAATAACACATACGGGTGGCCGGCGCATCTATAAACCACCACCACCGTAGTCCTCTGTTCCTTTCTTCCTTGTTCATCTTCTCTGTTTCAGATCCGAATGGTATGAGGGTTTGATTTAGATGAATGTATGTATATGTATGTGTTTGTATATAGATAGATTAAGGATTTTGTAGTTTTCTCAAGATGTTTAGATCTGATATGTTATAAACACATTATAACAATGGGGTTGATTTCAGTTTGTGATTGGTGGTGGGTAACTTAAACTTTGGTGGATAAAATCAATTACACATGGAGAGGAGTTAACCGAGACAGGGACGAAAACGCATCACACGGATGGAAAAAAATCAAAAATTAACAGAGAGATGAAAGACCCATTTTTCAAACAACCAAAGGGACGAAATTTACATTTAACCCTATTTAAAATTAGGTTAGAAAATTTTGATATTTTAAAGTTCAATCGGGTATACTCGAGGTTAGAGAGCGAAAATATGTAATTCGCTTCTAAATAAAAGCTTTCCAAATTAATTAAACATACTAATGCTAATATATATATATATATATATAGAGAGAGAGAGAGAGAGAGAGAGAGAGCAGTTATAGTCAGAACCATCAAAAGGTCGAGAACTACGAGAACTAAATATAGTCGGGGGTATTTTTTGAAAATTTGTGTAATCAACGTGCTGAAAAAAGAGAGGAAGGGTACGTTCGGCAACTAAAAGTGTCCCAGTTGTGCTCCATCCAAAAATTCACGCCGAAAATATCTGATCCTCTATATCCTAGTCTATGAAGCTTCTATCTAATTCAAGAATCAACAGAAAATCAGCGATTGAAGCTAAAATTCCGTGGTACATGTGTTTGCGTCTAATATTCCGGGATCGATTCATAGTATAAATATTAGGTTTCACAAACTCTATAATGAGAAATAAGAAAGGTAATTTCTAACCCTAATTTTTTTTTTATTATTTATTTTAAATTATTAGAATTTCTGGTGGTGTATGTGTGTTCCATTATTATTATGTTCTTATTGTGTTCATGTTTCATTCATTGAAAATTACACTACGAAAGAGTGACAGAATAATGATGGCGAAATCATTTAGCAAGTACACCAATAAGAAGGAAACGACGCTTAATTGATTTAACCGTGGATTCCGATGAAGGTACATCAAATAAAACTGTATATGGATTTTTTAATAGATTTTTGTTGTTTAGTATTAATTAGGTAAATTGTTAGTGTAAGTGAAATCTTATGTTTGTTTGATGGGAGTGACACCAGTGTTTGGTTGTTTATGTTATTTCTTTTTTAACCCTAAAAAATCTGAACACATGTTCATGTAGTTTATAACATATGTGTTCGGGTATTTGTTTCTAGCTAGTGATAACATGCGTGTTTCTTTGATAAAATATGTTACCTTTACCCAAATGCTTCTGTTCATGGGTTCCTTTAATTTATAACATGTGTGTTCGTGTTGTTGATCCCATAATACTGATAGTTGTTAACATATGTGTTCGAGTAGAAGTTGTTATAGTTTAACAAGATTACAACTAACAATTACACAAAAATTCGTGAACTTTAAGAAGAAAAAAAACATGAAAGCAGGTTTGAATGAAAAAATCACATGATGGAATCACATGTGTGCATTACCCTTGTTATGCCCTCTTTGCAGCAGCCCGGGCTTCATCTTCATCTCTTTTCTTGATTTCACAGTTCTGTATGTCATGGTTGTCTTGAACCTCCTTACAATAAGCGCAATTGCGCATCTGTCGTTTACGTTTATTGACATGCTTCTCACCTGGATCGGCGTATCTTTTGCCACTATTGTTTCCCGAACCTTTGGGGTTGCTTCCTGAACCTTTGTTGTTGATATCTTTGGGAGCAAACAAGTCACATTTCTCGGGTACAGTTACCCCAAGAAGGTCCATGAAAACTTGCTCGTCATCTACCACAGGATCAGCTCTAGGTAGAGTGGAAAGTGTGGATTCTGATAGTTTGTTAACCTTGTCCACAAAGGAGGCGAACATCACGAGATCATGTCTTAGCCTGCTAAAATACATTTCAATGCCTGATATTGCTTGCTACTAATCTCGTCTACCTGAGGATGCTTATTAAGATATCTATGTTGTTTATCTGACAGATGACGTGGAAGTACATTACGCCTCCAACGACGCATTATGTACTGGTCTGGTATAACGTCAACGTTTTTACTCCGGAGGACACAAAATATATGGCGACACAAGTAGCCATGGCGTCCAAAAAGGTTACAACTACAGGTTATGGATCCATCGTCCTTGTTTCGAATAACCTAATAACCAGAAACCAAAAGTGTCCCATTTAGGATGAGATTCTTATTAACAATGCGCCTACAAACTAGTTCACTAAAACGATGTAACTGTTGGTTTGGAAGATACTTTACCTTATACTTTAGATGAGCTTTGGACACTATAAGTGAGTGATTGACCTGGTATACTTCGTTCGCATCATCTGACTGAACAAGCTGCTGTGAACCGACCCACCCACCTTTGTAAATCTCCTTCTGAACTTTAAAGAATATACTTCGGGTGTATACGTTAGCAGCAAACCTCTCAATTTCTAGTGGGGATATCATCCTTGCAGTTGTTCTCGATGTGTGATCATCAAGAGCACCTTGTGCGTGCCTTTGCTTCTCCATAGCAGTCTCAAAGCAAAACATGAATTGAACAAGTGTGTTACTTTTGTTAGAGAAAACTTTAAAGAATGCATTAAAACTCTCAGACCTTGATGTTGTTTTCATTAGACAACACATGGGCAAATGGTTAAAGTATGCTGGAATCCATGACTGTCGTAACTGAAACATGTCTGATAACCAGTTGTTATCTTCTAACTGAAACTCTTTAAACAATGCCATCCATCTATTCTCAAACTCCTCGGGCTCAAGGAAAACATTCCACATAAGCTTGTGTAGACGCTTCCGTAAATCAGTGTTATTAAGCAAGTCCGAACAAACCTTAGACCAATACAAATAAAAAATTTAAATTAAACACATGTATTTTGTAAGGTAACATATGGAAAAAAAAAACTCATGAAAACATAAGAAATGTTTCACACTTCATATAACAGTATAAACAAACATCAACATGTGCGTGCACCTATGTAATTTCAAAAAAGTACCTTCAATGGGAGTTTTTTCATTATGTGCCACATGCATAGCCTGTGTTGTGACTCATTTATAACTGTTTTGACAGCTTCAAACATCGCCGGATCCTGGTCTGTTAAAACCAATCTCGGTTGTCTGTTGTGTGACTTTAAAAACACGTTGAATAGCCACGAATAAGACTCGATGTTCTCATTCTTCAACAAGCCTGCTCCAAATGTGACACATCTGTTGTGATTGTCAATACCAGTGAATGGGACGAACACCATACAGTACCTAGAAAGTAATAGACTAATGATTAGGGGACCTTACTGACACAAAAAAATGGATGTCAAAAAAATGATTATTATCCTTACTTGTTGGTTTTGTATGTCGCATCAAAACACATTACATCACCAAACTCTTTGTAGTTACACTTCATTGTCTCGTCGGCCCAAAATAAACCAATTAGCTCATTATTATCACATTTGTAATCGAACGAAAACTCAGGAAGAGATACTTTCCTATTTCTAAACTTATCCACCACCATTTGGGCATCCCTGTCACCAATGAACATATTCAACTTCGCCTTCCAATTTTTAAAGTCAGTAACAGTACCTCGAACTTTATCATATCCTCCTTTAAGGGCTGCACGCAAACGATGAGCTTTAGTCGCACCGATATTGTTCATGGACACAAACTAAATAAAGACTTTCTCATCAAATGTCAATTGCCTCCGTGCCCGAGATAAATGGCTGTGGTTATCATCAATCAAGGGATGGTTATGTTCCTCGACAAATTCATATAACTGGTAGCTTTCTGTCCCTTTCATCACCTTCAACTTAATACGGGCCATACATTTAGTAACCTTGTAATTAGAGTTCCGCTGCAGTCTACCTATTTCATTATCATCGTTAACAAGTGTGCCTACAACGTTCTTTTTCTTTGGCTCACCTGCTTTTTGGCAAAGAAAATACTTGTGAGTTAAAACACCATTAATCCTCTTTACAGAACCTTTGCGTACATTAAATCCATCCTTCTCCGCATACGTCTTATTCATGGCTAAGGCATTCTCTGGGTCGACCCATACAGATTCAACAACAGGCTTGAAATCTTCAGGGACATGATCTGGTCTCCAAAACCGGGTGCCATTTGGTGTTTCATGACTTTCGTCATCACATCTACCATTTAAATCAGATATAGGTGCAAAATCCCCATCTAAAAAAAGGAAAGCGTATGAGTTTAAACAAATAAGATGACTTGAATGAAAAAGTAGAAGACACCTCAACCATTTGAACAAAAAATGACTGATGTACCTGGCACTTTTAATTAGGGAGTCTTTTAATCCTATGATCAAGAAAAGAGTACCTATAATCACATGAAAACCATAACTATTGCCCATTTATTCTGGAATAATTTTTTTAGGAGGGACAATTTTACATATTTCTGCCAAATCCTTCTATTATTAAGTACGGCTGGTACCATTTCGATGTGTTCCGATTCTTCCGAACAAGAGAGGTTTAGTACATGAAAATTGATAGGGAAAGTACACGGGGCACTCACTTACTTATCAATTGCCCAGAATAAAGGAGAAAAGGGGGTGCATACGATCTCGTGCAATCATACGATCTGGTGCATAGTATTGCTAGTTTTGATTTAGATACATGTGTATGGTAATGACTCATAACACAAAACCCACAATCAGAAAAAGAAAAAAAAATCGTATATAATTATAACAAATCCTTTTAAACACATACATATCAAACCTAAAATTTCCAACGGGTTCCGGGGATATTATTTTTCATTATTAATCTAGCAAAAACAACATGTAGACATAAAAAAATGTGCCTATGAATTACTTCAGGAAGACAAAAAAACAAACGAACAATTCAAAGATGATTATATATACTAAAATCAAAATGAATACTACTTAAGAACAAATATAAAGAATATTTAATATTAAAAAAAAACCTTCAATCATCTCATGGCTTTGAACACCGACCATTGAATCATACATTGAATCCAAGCTATCCTCTTCTTCCCTATGAATTATGATATCATTATTATAATCCATCTTGACCTTTTTTTTAAGAACACCGAAAATATAACCTCTGGTAATTTGTCACGGTTAATTGAAGAAATCATTGATATAAAAGGGGGGAAAACTTGTAACTGGTGGGAACTGAAGAGCGATTCAAGGGGGGAGCGAAATTGAGGGGGTTGCGAGATTGAGGGGAGAGATATAGGGGAACGAGCTTTGATTTGTTACTAGTTTTATTTATTTTTTATATTATAATTTACAAACACATTTATTTAATTACCATATTGTCCCTTTGACTTTTAATTAAAGAGTAAATTACACTTTTTGTCCTTGAAATTGGCACATTTTTCACTTTTGATCCCTAAACTTTAAAAATTACAATTTTGACCCTAAAGTTGGCCAAATTTTTCAATAATCATCCTTTGGCCTTACGGCGTTAAAAAATTGTCGTTAACGTATGCACGTGCTAGACACGTGAGGGCACTAATGTCATTTCACCTTACACCAAGGGACGAAAAGTGAAAAAATAGCTACTTGAGGGACGAAAAGTGAAAAAATAGCTGCTTGAGGGACGAAAAGTGAAAAAATAGCTACTTGAGGGACGAAAAATGAAAATCATACAAATAAATTTATTCTTTCAAATTTTCTTTTCCGATCATCTTCTTCGATCATTTTTACCGATGGAATTTTCCAACTAGACATTTATTTTTCAATGATACCTAATAAAAACTCGACTTAAATCCAAATCTAAATCACAAACAAAATCATTTACTCAAATTCATGACATTCAAAACACAACCAATCAAACAAATTATAATTCAAACATGTCAGTCATTTTTTTTTCTTTTCAAAATTTTGATTTTAATTGAAAGGAGGACGGTGGATGGTGGTGATTTTAGGTGGCGGCGGTGGTTGGTGGTGATTCTAGTCGGCGGCGGTTGGTTGGTGGTGAATGTAGACAGCGGTGGTTGGAGGTGACTGTAGACGGCGGTGTTTGGTGGTAATTGTAGGCAGTGGTGGCTGGTGGTGATTGTAGGCGGTGGTGGCTGTTGTTGATTGTAGTGGCGGTGGCTGTTGGTAATTATAGGTGGCAGTGGTCATAGGTTGCGGTGGGTGGTGATTGGAAAGGCTTGGGGGTAAAGGGGAAATAAATGTCTAGTCGGAAAATTCATCGGAAAAGACGATCGGAAAGATGATTAAGAAAAGAAAGAATGGAAGAATAATTTATTTGTATAATTTTCATTTTTCGTCCCTCAAGTAGCTATTTTTTCACTTTACATCCCTCAAGTAGTTATTTTTTCACTTTTTGTCCCTCGGTGTAAGGTGAAATGACATTACTGCCCTCACTTGTCTAGCACGTGCGTACGTTAATGGTCATTTTTTAACGCCGTAAGGCCAAAGGACAATTATTGAAAAAATTGACCAACTTTAAGGTCAAAATTGTAATTTTTAAAGTTTAGGGATCAAAAGTGAAAAATGTGTCAACTTTAAGTACGAAAAATGTAATTTACTCTTAATTAAAAGCTAGTTCTCACGGTTCTTGACCTTTTATTGGTTCTCATTTTATCTTTTTACTATATATATATATATATATATATATATATATATAAGAAAGTTATTTTTAGTACAAGGGTTTAAAAAAGTATAAGGTATTTCCTCTTTTTTCTTCCTTCTTCCTTCCATCTCCGACCACCACCACCACCACCATGATCATCTCCGACCTCCACCATGATCCTCCGGCGACGGCGACCATCTCCGGCAAGACTTGCACATGTGTAAGTACAACTTTTTTAGCATTTTAGGATTTAAAATTTCTAGGTTTTTTCCTTCGCGAGACAACCACCACCAGCCACCATCATCTCCGAGACTCCGACCACCCCAACCACGGCGCCGGCATCAAGGGCTTCGTTCGTACCGTAGCAAACCGTCACCATCTCTTGGATCGCCGCCCATCAAATTCATACGAGTCCCTTGACGGTCAGCTTAGAACGGATGAGTGCCTCTGGCCCGTACCGTATCCACCCGAAAGCGAACCTGATTCTCGTCGAAAAGTTAACTTACACATGTGTAAGTCTCGCCGGAGATGTTCGCCGTCGCCGGAGGATCACGATGGTGGTCGGAGATGATTAAGGTGGTGGTGGTGGTGGTCGGAGATGGAAGGAACAAGCATGTGTAAGTTAACTTAGACATGTACTTTTTGGAATTTTTTAAATGCTTGTACTAATAAATAACCCACCCGAGATATGTATGTGTATATATATATATAGGATAGGGTTAACGTGAGAACCACAAATATGGAGAGAACCGTGAGAACCACTAGTATCTCTCTCTCTTTTTTCATTTTTGAGTGGTTTTTTATTTTTTTTATTTTTATTTTTCACTTTTTGAAAAAAAATTTTGTTTCTTGTTTTCTTTTAACAAAAAACCATTCCAAAAAAAAAAAAAAAAATTTTGTAAAAAATCATATGGGTTACGTGTTAAGAAAACGTATGGATACGGTATGGGTGTTGCCCTACATCCATTCTAAAGGGGTTGTCACCGGACACATATGAGAATGATATGGATTTGATGGGCGACAATCCAAGAGAAGATGACGGTTGTTACGGTACGGGCTTTGCCCTTAATGCTAAGGGCAAAGCTCTTAGAGATGATTTTTTCAATGGTTTTCACGGTTCTCACCATATATGTAGTTCTGAATTGATCCTTCACTATATATATATATATATATATAGGGGGACAATCAAATAAGAACAATTTTAAAATGAGAACGATGAGAACACCTTAAAAACATCATTTTGATGCATTAAAAGTCTATAAAGCTGACATAGTGCATAACTAATTATCATTATTTAAGTGTTTAACAACACATTGATTCATCAAAATCGAAAAAATCACGTTTTTTGTTGGATGCATCATTTTGATGATTATGCATCCAAGATGGATGCACAAAACAAAAAACATGATTATTTCGATTTTGACGGATGAATGTGTTGTTAAACACTTAAATAAAGATAATTAGTTCTGCACTATGTTGGTTTTATGGACTTTTAATGTATCAAAATGATGTTTTTAAGGTGTTCTCACCGTTCTTATTTTAAGAGTGTTCTCACCGGAGTGTTACACTATGTATATATATATACACATATATATTGGCGCACGTGAGGGATGTGACCTATGTTAGGTCCATAAGATAGCACAGCTTTTGGTGTTCTATGATTCACCTCCGAATAATGAGTATTCAGTAAGTACCCCTTCCGAAATAGGAATCCATCCTTGATTGCCATCGATATTTCCTCCCCAACTAGCTCCTTATTAATTGCAAATGAAAGAAGAAGTTTTCTTTTCTATCTTATTAGTAAAGCCTAAACGTCCTTATTGAAGCCTAGATAACGATAAATCAAAGCGATAACGCACCTTTCCTAAGATTAAAATCGAAATAGAAGAGAAGGTACCATTGAAGAAAGATATTTGCTTAACCCAGGCCTTCAGATCGCACTTCCTGCTTAAAGAGGATCGGAAGAAGTTGAAGGTTGAGAAAGAAGGATCAGATGTGTACGAACTATATATATATATATATATAATCTATTTGAATTATCAAGTGCTTGATTGATAATTGTAGACGAATGTTGATTGGGGATTTGGACGAAGAGGCGTGAAGAAATAGCAGTTGGTTATGAGAACAAAGAATATGAGATGTATAATCTAATTCTAACCGATGAAGAAGAAAAGTTGTTATTGTATTACTTAATCAGTGTGACATCTTGACAGAGTCATATATTATGGACTATTTGCAAAGTATTTGAGGAAAATCCTGATATTTTGCTTTTCTTATCATTGTGATGCAATATGCAGCATACAACATGAAGGTTATGTGGTTTGACAATTGAGATAACATGTTTGTTAGACTCCGTGTTGCTCATTTCATCTGTTAATGATTGAAGGAAAACTATTAAACATTTGGTAATCTGATTCTGATGGTAACGCTGAGAGATTTATATAGGGGTTTACCTTCATGAATGGCTACTATGGTGGTAAAGTTGTCATGGGATGTGGTGTTGTTTTATGTTCAATGGCTACATTTCTCACCCCTTGGGCTGCTGCAAATTCTCTTTGGGCACTACGTAGCATGTGTGCTTTGCTTGGAGTTACAGAAGGTGTGGCACTTCCATGTATCAACAATATGATTGCAGGTATCAACTTTTCTATAACATCCCCTGAGTGTACTGGTTTAATATTATATATATTTATGGAAGAAGAGAATATGGTGTTGTCTCACACCTAACTCGGGTGACAAAACCCTCACATTTTTTTTATACGTTTTACGCAAAAACAAAGTGGGGTTGCAAAAATATTAAAAAATTAAGATGTGAGGGGTTTTTCATTCTAGTTGGCTGGAAAACAACCACACTCACTTTTCTTTATACATGTATATATATATATATATATACTCGTTTAAAACAAGCTAAAAAGGAAACGGGTCAAAATGTGTTCTATAGTGTATTTTGTACGTAAAAAATCTCCTAAATCATTTTTTTTAAAAGACAATCTAGTGCTAAAATATTAAACACTTGATATCATATTTGACACACTAGTAGTTTATTATATTATATATATATATGAGTACCATTACAAAGAGAAAAAAATAAGATTATCTTTTGATCTAAACCATTGAAAATAAACTCACAAATTAATCTCCATCATTTAAATTGAAAGTCAACTATGTTATCTAACTATGGTAAATCTTTTATGATATTTAATGTAATTATTTTTATACATCACATTAATAAACTTGCTTTTTATAGTTTAACAAATATTGTAAGTGATGAAGCTGTGCATTTCGTGTAAGTTGCTTATGGACATTTACATATATACAGTAATATATACCAACTTTTGTTAATAATTCTTCTTTACGTTAACTTAGTTAATGATACATAGGTAGAGGTAGCAAAAGCTTATGACAAAAATGTTGTAGCATCTAGATGCTTTAACAAATACAAAACATTATAATTAAGATAGATATTGTACAGGATTCCATTAGTATTTATGATGTTTTTTAGTGTAGACAGAAAACATAAACTTTAAAACTTTAACTAAGTTTTAGGATATGTTTGGTATAAAACTTTCAAGCTAGGGTTGTGTCTAGAAGCTTCGAGATGTAGTTAGGAGCTGAAACTTTTCTTTCAACCTTTTTACACAAAACTCTTATTTTAAAAACCCTTTTTCGGGTTCTTTATGAGCTTTTTTCGGGTTGAGACTTTTGATCTCAAATGAATATCCAAACAGCATTATCATTTTAACGGTGAAAGCTTGGGGCTTTTAAACTCCTAAAAGCCTCCAAAACCCCCTTGCATGTTTTTTTTTTTGCGACAACTCAGTGACACGACATGAGAAAAACTTTACCGTATAATGGTTTTTATGTTTTAACAACTGATAAAAATCAACACTATTATTAATTTATTAATATGATGCAATGTAATATAATAAAAGAAAGGGATTAGTTTCCTAGAATGTAACTATCTTTGATCGAATGTCTATAGTAGGAAAAAACTAAAGTTATGTGCATTGTATGTAAGCAACTTGAAAAAATGTTTTTTGTATGTAAAAAAACATACGTGACAACCATATACAGGTGCCACTTGTCATATTTTAATTGGTTGAAACGAAATTCTTACATACAATAAACATTATTTCAAAGTTGTTTACATACAATACACACAACTTTAGTTATTTCCTACTATAGACATTCGTTCAAAGTTTCTTACATTCGAGGAAACTAATCCCTAAAAGAAAAGATTAAAAATGGAAGGGGATAGTGATTATATAAAAGGACCGATGGGGTGTGAGGTGGAAACTATTTATGGTTGCTGTGAAAAGCTTACTCAAAACCAGACGTACATAATCACTTTAATTATTAGCTTTAACTTTTGAAAACTTTTGCAATCTCATAATTTATTATTCTTCAACTGTTTGAAAATTAGTATACCTGTATATCATCATTTAATTTTTATATATATATTTTTTAGATTTCTAAATTCTTTATCATATAGCAATTTAATATCATTATACTATTTTTTGTTGGAGATCAATTTTTCTTTTTTCTTTTAACAATATGTATACTGATCGGTCCCTTTTTTTTAATCATATTAAATCTTTAGTTTTGTTTCTTTAATTGTATTGTTATTCCTTATTTTGTTAGCTTTTAATTATATATATGTATCTATATAATAATAATAATAATAATAATAATGATAATAATAATAATAATAATAATGTTGTGTTATAATTACCAAGTAACACATCTATAGACTAAACAATATTTAAAATATGAGTTAAACAAATATATAAGAAGTTTGGCTTACAGATTTTCTAAATAATTAAAAAATAAAATAAATTACCATTTAATTGTGAGATCGCATGTCAAGTAAATCTATAAGATTGTTTGAATCCTACTGTGATAAACTATAATATAAACGTTTAATTAAGAGTTCATATGTCAAGTAAAAATGTTATAAAAATGTTAGTTTGTTGAATCTAAGTTCAAAGTCATAAGAAATAATAGTTATCTGAGTTTACATTTTAAAGCTTTCTATACAAGATAAATTTATATTTTTCCCACTTTATGTCATATGTTTATATCAAAACAAACATATTAGTTCGGTATTATATGCGGTAAATGGGGTAATGGTGACCAACTTTGTCAATCATCTATTTTAAATTTTGATTGTAATTTAATGGTGGAATGTTTAAAAAAAAAAGGTTAGGCTGAATAATTATATATAAATAATATAAATATTAAAGCTATAAGGTAGAGACTTAATATGGTATATTGGTACTTATTATTTAAAACTAAGACCAATCATATACTTTGCAGTAAGCCTATTTCGGATCTGCATACGGTTGACGGATTGAAACTTTATTACCCCAACTTAACTTTATAAATTTTTTAAGACAGTAACTTCAACTCGAACCTGAGTCAGTTCTACCGAAGCGATCTAATTAATATGTTGATTTCAGGTGGGTTGGTAGGTTGATTTCAGGTCAAATGGGTTAGTAAAGGTAGGTAGACAAGTTAAATGAGTCAGCGGTTTAATCCCGTGTCATGTGTGTTGGTGGGTTGACACTTGAGAGGTTGATTCTAAGTCAAATTGGTTGTGGGATAAAATGAGTTTGTTGGCAAGTTGACTTATCAACCCCAAAAGTCAACCTGATCCCAAACCAAAAAAATCAAGTTGGCGGGTTACTAGGTCAAGATTTCACCACTCTAACCCAATCTTTCAAGTCGGTTTCAAGTCAAAATTGGGGTAAGATCAAGCATTGAAAATTTTAATATATCTCAAACTGATTAAATTCGGGTAACTGTCGAAGGAGGATCTGGTTAGGACAATTAAATTTAAATCTTTTTGTAGATTTCACAATGCCATCTTATAACAATGACTATTTTAATGTAAGATTATTTTGTTTAAATTTATGAGATAAAATTGATCATGTTTTGTATGCTTACCAATATATTTTATTGTTTCTATCCCGGTCAACGACCGGGCATAGATCTAGTATATATATGGTTGGTAGAGCATAAAGAGAAAAATAAATTTTTTTTTAATCTTGACCATCTAAATTAATAAGCAAATTAATCCTAGCCATTTAAACTAAATGTCAAATTTAACTAATATAAACATTGTATTAATTAATATTGAATGAAATGAAATACTCTACATTGACTAATATATTATTGCGAGTGATTTTAAAAATAGCAAATACGTACATCCCACCTTATCAAAATCATATTTGGAGGCAAAGCTATATTGCCCACAAATTTTAAAAATGGGTTAAATATAAAGTTATCAAATTTGGATTTGTTTTCAGATGGGGGCTCATGAGGCTAAATATTTTCACATGCATAGATTTTATTTTTGAAATTGTATACATTAGTAGAGCATAAAAAAAAAAATTTAATGCAATTTTGATTTTAGTCATTCACATCAATAAACAAATTATAACCTTTGAAACTAAAAGTCAAACTTACCTAAAATGAACATTGAAATTGAAATATTTAAACACAATTACAAAAATTTTACAACTTGATAGAAGGTATATTTTAGATTTTAATTCCGATGTTATAATAAGTTTTATACCATTAATATAAGTCCACTAATGTAAGTATTTTTTGCATTAATCACTACGAAGAAAGCCAATATTATAGAACTACTAATGTCACATATTAATTTAGTTATCAAATATTTAGTTTGTTTCAAAAAAAAATTGTTTTGAGTGATTATAATAAAAGACATATTTTATGTATGTCATATATTCGTATAATTTAGAAGTAAAAGTAGAGTAGTTTACTTCCATAAAAGTACAGTATTCAACTTGATCAATACATGAGTTGTCGGGCTGACATATTAGATAAGTTGATTTATAAATAGTTTTAATGGTGGGTTGGTTATATGTCAAATGAGTCAAATGGGTTGTTTTGGTCAAAAAGGGTTAACGAGTTTATAGGTCAAATAGGTTAGTTTTGGGTTAAGTGTGTTTAATGAGTTAATTTCATGGGTAACTCAGAAAACGTTTTTCGTATTGGCGGATCGATCTGACAACCTAAGAACCCACCCTGGACTGGACCTGGAAAAAATCTAATTGGTGGGCTGGCTGGCCCAAAGTACCCAATGGCAAAAAAAAATTTAAGGCCGCAGAGGCCTTGACCCCCAGTTTTTTCGCTTTTTAGTGTTATAATCATAATGGGTTAAGGATAAGGGGTTCGGGTTGACGGGTTAAAAATACAAAAACTGAACCCGACTCGATGTCAAAATCGACTTGAAAATTTTAACCAAAACCTGGCAACCCAACAAAGATTATGTTGGCAATGAGTTGGTAGGTTGATTTCAAGACACATGGGTGGGTAGATTGGCATGTTAAATGGGTTGGTGGGTTAATCTCAATTTATATGGGTTGGTGGTTGACGGGTTCGTTTCAAGTCAAACGGGTTGTGAGTTTTCGTATCACATGAGTTGATGGAGCGATCTATTAAAAAATATTTATATAAATTCAAATATTTTTGGTTGGCGGGTTGGCCCCACTATTAACCCAAAAGGTCACTCTGACCTCGGACCAAAAAAATCAAGTTACCGAGTTACCGGGTCAAGATCTCACTCGGTTTCAAGCCAAGTTTCAGGTAAGGTCGATTATTGACAATCTTAATATATATTAAACCGACTTTATATATATTATATCAAAATATGTATAATATTTAAGACTTTATTTTAACATTATACTCGATTTTATAATAAACTTTTCTTTTTAATAAAAGGCATTTAAGTTACTTGACAACCCGATCACCGACCGGGCATTCATTTAGTTAAAATTGGACAGGGAGTATTTTAGATCAAGTCAACCTATTTATGACATTTACCAAAAATACTATTTTGGCCCATTATCGGACTCTTCTGACTGACCCGCCATTTTACAAAATCTGGCTATTGTATAATTCATTAGTTACACAGATATAATAGAGTATATTATTCAACTCACATGTTCACAACCATTACTCCAATTGATTGTTATCTTGTAAACACTTGATATCATATTTGACACACTAGTAGTTTATATAAAGTCAAAAAGAATTGGACAGGGAGTGTTTTAGATCACGTCAAACTGTGTATGATATGTACCAAAAAGTACCATTTTGGCCCGTTATCAAACCCTTCTGAGTTCTGACTGACCCGCCCATTTTGCCAAATCTAACTATGTTCATTACAAGTTACTTGTATATAATAGAATATATTATTCAACTCCCATGATTATACTATTACTCCAATTGTTTGTTGTCTTGTATAACCAAAAGAGCTAGAATCTTTTTGAGCTTTTTCTGGTAAACGGTTTCCACAAACTGAACGATCCAAAGCTGTTGGGCGTGCTATGGCTGGATTTTTGCTTGGAAGTGCTATTGGACTTGCATTTTCTCCCATCCTTATGTCACGAGGTGGTGTCGGAGGACCCTTTATAATATTTGGATTATGTAGCTTTCTATAGGTTTTGGTATGGGTATCTGCAACATCAAGCACTTTGGTACGAAACAGTCAAATAAGTGAAATAACAAAATACGAGTTAGAATATATACGGAGGAAAAGAAAAGCAATCTGCCAAGGTTGAGATTCGAATGAAGAAAGCCAAAATGATCGCACCCTTCAGGTGTTTACTCTCTAAACTACCAACTTGGTCTCTGATTGTTGTAAATTCCATGCATAGCTGGGTAGTCTATTCTTGCCCTGTGCTTTACGATATTCAATAAAAGGATTGGGTAATTTATTGAGGCAAAGCTGGTACTTATTCGCTATGAGTTGGGTTTCTGGCTCAACTAATTCCAAGTTATTAGTCGAAATTATGGTTACAAAGTTCATTTCATTTCAATAATTATGTGATTTTTTCAGGAGGAGGTCTTATGAACTAAAAATACACTTTGGGCAATTTTCGACTCTTCTGTCTCGTTTTCTATTTAGGCTATATATTTTTACTTGGTTTACATATTACAGATATATAAATATAACGTAAAGCGGCCTTAAAAGGAAACCTGTCTAAATTGGAACCTCTGTTACCAATGTTTAGAAGTTAATGTGATGTGCTAAATCCCGAAACTACTTTGGTAATTGCTCTTGCGGCATCCATAGCAATTGTATAAATTCTGAATTTCTGATTATAAAGGTCCTGAAGAGGTGATTGCTTTGCATCTCTAAGAAATTTTAAGCTGAACTTTGAATTCCATTCGTATTTATATTATTTTCGTCGATAAAAGATCATTCAGGTCCTATTAGAATGCAAAAAGGAGGTTGGAGCTTTCAGTACTTCCTAAGTTTCTTTTCTGCATAAAATAGTCCGGCCTATAAATATGCACCCTATGTATGTATAATGCAATCTGAGAATATGAACTTTTGGCGCAGTCTCATATATGATGCGCACCCTTACTTCCCATATACCTCGTCTCTGCCAAGTAACTTATAGAAGTACTCCATATATGCTTTATGCTTAATTTCGAGCTTTTTACATTGTAAGTTAGGAGTCAAAGGCTTGTAAAAATATGGTTACATTGTTACTAAAAAGGAATTCTTTGGATGAGTAGGTTGTTGACATACATGCCATTTTGAATGGTATTGTGTATCTTATCTAGCTTAATTAATTTAACATCGTTCGGGTTACTTTTGAAACTTATGGCTTACCATGTCTAGCCTATTAGGAGATAGTGAACCTTAATCTGCAGAAACGACTGTCAATAACATTAGGGGCAACATAGGGCTGGATTTGAGTATGGGCAAAATAAGCTCCAACCCAATAAAACTTGCTGCATAAGTTATAACAAAGGCAGTGTTTTGTATTTTTAGTTTTGTGTCAACATATACACACATATAAGTTTCTGAAATATAAAATTGATTCTATGTGTTTTTAGGATCTACCGTTTCATTGTAGCACTGGATCTCTAAAACCCACAGGACATCACCAGGCAACAAAACCTTTGCAAAAGTGGGTGGGTTGGGGAAATTTGGGTGATAACGATCTCTATTTAGATCGAACTCAACTACAAATACTATTTTGGCATTATCGTTTTCAACTGTGCCAGTAGTTTGTGTAACACATGATTAAAACCATATATTACTAATTGGAGACTTTGGACACGTTCCAACTATATAACCCAATTGACCTATGGTTTTAACTTTTACATCTCATATATACTCTCTTCCAGTTGGCTAGAAAACTAATTAGATTAGGGCTTTAATAATACTAATTAGCTAGGTTATTGTGAGTATTCATTTGATAGCACAAACTGGTCCGCACAAGTCAAACTTTTATGTAGCAATATGCACACCCCTAGAATTTTAACAAATTATTTTTCGTTATTGTTAATGGATTTTATTATTTGTTTTCTAAGGTATTACAGGCATTTTATGTGGTCAATCCACTTTTACGTCAATTATATTCCTTCTTGAAGCACAACGAAGTCAAATATGCTAATTTTTTAAGTTCAAAACATATAAATACATATATATCTATATATTTTTGGTTTGATTGTTTAATAAAGAAAACCATAACCAATAGTCCGATACAAATTTCGGTTGATTGATATATACAAATCGAATCATCCAGTACCCTATTTTTTCCGATTAATTCTGTATTTCTGTTTGATCTTATTAGTTAACTCAGTTATAATTTGGCTTATTCAGTTTTTTATCACCTCTAGCATTTTCTAGCACAGAAAATGTACAAAAAGCCTGGGCAGTGAGGTTTGAATCCTTTCATTCATAACCCAACCCATATTCTACAAATAGAACTAGAGAAGTCTGGCCCAGAATGGTCCAATACTAGAAGAATAAAAAATTAAAAATTGAGTTATTACTCTACTTGTACTAGTCCACTCCAAATCTCCAATAAACAATAATTTCAATAATTGAATCCCAATCTTGGTGTTCATTGGGCTAATCCCACATTCGCAGGTACAAATCTGCTCAAACCACATTTCTACCACCATAGTATAGTGCTTCTATAGTTCTATGTATAGACTAAAGAACTCCATTTTGGTGTTCATTGTTCTACTTTTCCGACTTTGTAATGACCCCTTGATTTCATACGTTTCATTGTATTGTATATATTGTATTGTATTGTAATATCATTAACTGTGGTGTTAATGAACAGTGTCACCACCACATGGCACTGTTCTATTAGCCCACATATACTCCGCGTTAATATTCGGATTTTGTCATATTGGATCCTATTTGATTTTTTTTCTTTTCGGTATTTTTTGGTTTCTTGCAAAAAAAAGTTTGCTTTTGTGTTCTTTTCTATTGGTTCGTCTTATAACCTCACATCATCATTTGGATTTTGCCATATCAGATCTTGTTTGTAGTTTTTTCCTTTCGGTTTGATATTTTTTCTTTTCGGTTTTTCTTGGTTTCTTGCAAAAACAATTTTTTTTTGTTTTTGTGTGCTTCTCTATTGGTTCGTCTTATAATCCTACATTATTATTTGGATTTTGCCATATGAGATCCCGTTTAGATTTTTTCTTTCGGTTTTGGACTTTGTCATATCGGATCCCGTTCGGGTTTTTTCCCCCGTTTTTCTTGGTTTCATGCATAAATTATTTGTCTTTTTTATTTTTTTATTGAGTTATTTTATATCCTGCATCACTATTTGGATTTTGCCATATCGGATTCCGTTTAGTTTTTTTTTTTCCTTTTTGTTTTTTCTTCATTTTTTTCATAGTTTTTTTTTGTTTTTGTGTTCTCAACCACCACCAAGTTACACTTTTCAACACACTCCGCGTTACTACTCTAATTTTGTCATATCGGATCCCGTTCATTTTTTTCTTTCGATTTTGCTTAATTTGTTGTACAATTTTTTTGCTTTTGTGTTCTATTCTGTTGGTTTATCATATATTTCACATCACTTTGTCATATCAGATCCCATTTGGGGTTTTTTCTTTCGATTTTTTCTTAGTTTTTTCCATAATTTTCTTGCTTTTGTGTTCTCAGGTAAACTATAATAATAATCCCGCATTAACACGACAATTGAAGCCCCGCAAAGCAGGGCAAACCTCACTATAATCATTAAGCATGAAGCCAATGAACAGTGTCACCGCCACGTGGCACTGTTCAATTGGTTCATTTGCACCTTATGGTTACTATTCGGATTTTACCATATCGGATCCCGTTAAGATTATTTTTCTTTCCGTTTTTCTTGGTTTCTTATATAGTTTTTTTTGCTTTTGTGTTTTCTTTCTATTGGTATTTAGATTTTGCCATTTTGGATCCCGTTTGGGGTTTCTACTTGGTGTTAATCATAGTTTATTGGCTTTTGTGTTCTCAACTAATATATTGGAAACTTTTACTCAACATTTTGTTATTCCTTTGTTTTTGCTATTTTCGTTAAGGTTATTTTTCTTTCGGTTTTTCTTGGTTTCTTGCATACTTTTTTTTTTGTGTTTTCTTTTATCGGTTCATCGTATACCCCGCATCACTATTTAGATTCTGACATTACGGATCCCGTTTGGATTTTATCTTTCGTTTTGTTTTTTGTGTCTATCGTAGTTTTTTATAGGAATGGTTATGAATAGTAACTATGCCTATTAAAACTTGACAGGTGGCATCGGTTATAAAGTGACACACCGCATGTTTCATATATTATCGTTTGGATTTTGTCACGTCAATTTTTTTTATTTTTTGTTTTTACTTTTATTTTCCCCTTTCAGATTTTTTTATTACGGGTTACTTTTTTTTAGTCATTCAACCTTATTATGTACCACTACTTGCATTTTGTTATATCGCAACCGCTTGATTTCTGAATTAATATATTGGTGTTTTTTTCATATCACATCTCGTTCGGATTTCTACTACAGGTTACGTTTTGGTTTATTGCATACTTTGAAACAAACATATTAATGACAAAATTATTTCTAATTAAACAGTTGAAAGTTCAACGTAAATTTATTAAAATAATGAACCATTTGCGGGGTCGAAAATTTTCTAATTATTAATATTATGTAAAAATATGTAGACTACAAAAAGAAATAATGTAAAGTACAATAATAGCTTATGGTCCATGGGCTTTGGCCAATACTATAGCCTGAACAATTACAATATGAAATGCCACTCAAGATACAATGAGAATGCATATATACATTTAACACTCTATTCTTGAGTTTAAAATGTAAGAAAAGAAAAGATAAGAATGAATAAAAGAAGAAAAGAAAAAAATATATATTTACAAAAGGCATTGTTGAGTTAAGATTGATAGATAAGAAAAAGAATAATAAAAATACTAAATTTACAATTATATCCTTATTATTCATACTTATAAAACATACGTATCCAAAAGATATATTGATAATTGATTAAAAAAATACTGTAAATAGTTGATATTAAAGATAAAAAAGTTACAACATCAAATAAAATAAAGAAGTCGCAAAAGATGTATAACATTATGATGTAATTTACTACTTGTGTGACAAGAGTGGCTATTAGACCGGCTATGCTATACGGGTCAGAATGTTGGGCGATGACGAAAGCCTAAGTGGCTCGAGTAGAGGTGGCTTAGATGAGGATGTTAAGGTGGACTTGCGGGAAGACCTTAGCAGACAGGATCCCGACGGGACTTTTTAGAGCAGAACTTGAAGTACGGACCATCATTAACAAGCTAAGGGAAGAGCGCTTGAGATGGTTTGGCCATGTTAGGAGAAGGGATGAAACTGCACCACTAAGGAGAGCGGAGTCTATTCACGTGGACGGCATACGAAGAAGGGGACGACCAAAGATGAGGCGGGAGGATCGATTAGCGAAGGATCTAACAAAACTTGGCATGTCGGAGGACATGACGTCAGATAGGACGACATGGAGAACTAGGATTAGAGTAGAATATTAGGTTAGGGTAGGACTTTTGGGCGACCTAGATAGTCTTCTTTTCCCATATTGCCTTGCCAAAGGAGGTTTGTGAGGGTTTGGCCTAGAGAAGTGGCTTAGCTACGCTACAGGGGAATTTGACGTGACAGGAAGAGTGGTAGGTAGATGGAGGTGGAAGTACGGAATTCCGAATGCGTTAGAGGAGCTTCCAGGTAGACGTGACAGGAAGAGTGGTAAGTAGACTTTTTATTTAGACTTTGGTTCTCTGTGACCTTTCGTAGTGGTTTTTGGCCTTGAGTCTCGAGAGGCCTAAACCGAGGGGGGAGGTTACTCTTGTGTTTGTTTCCCCCAAAATGGCTGTCGGAGGACATGACCAATGAGAGTTTATCTAGAGGACTAAGGGTTTATGACTAGTTTAATGGTTTGGAAGAGCAGGTGAGAGGATTAGGATTAGGATAGCTAGGCGGCCTAAGGTCCTTTTTTTTCCATAGGTTGTTTAGGAGTAGTTACTGCCTTGGCTCAATCGGGATCTTTTCAGGTTTTGTCATTTCTTATTTATATGTATGTTTGTCTTGGTTGTTTCCCACTACTTGTTCGAGTTACGTAGTAGTTTGCTACTTTTATGTTGTTTCATATGCCCAATATGGTTGCTTTCATATTTGTATTTGTATTGAAAAGCATGTTTCTAAGATATCGGTAGGACGCATGATTGATAAACGTTCGACCCGCATAGTAGCCGGACCCAGCAGACAGGTATTTCTTCTTTTCAGATTGTCGGCAGACAGGTATGATTTTCTAAACATTTCTCATTTTCCGTCTTGCACTCCTTTGTGGCCGGAGGTCCCTATGGAAGCAGTCTCTCTACCTTTGTGTAGAGATAAGACTGTCTACAGCTTACCTTCCCCATATCCCGCGCAGAGATTGGATCATGTTGTTATTGTTGTTGTATGTAATTTACTACTCGTATTACTTTAAGTAAATAAATAAATGACCCAACAATCCAACATTTAGCTCCACCAAAAAAAAAATTTTTTACTTTGTATCTATCTTAATTCTTAAAAAATCCACCTCTCTGGCTACTTTACTCTCTTGCCTAAAACCAATTATCACCGCTTCACCGTCTTTTCTTTACCATCATAGCTAATCAAGTGCCAGAAATTAAAATCAACCTTTCATTGTTTCTCTTTTTCATATTGTAATCTCATTAATGACAATGTTTATGAACAGTAACTGCTCTTAACCATCATTTATATAAGCTTATGCAATTATTAAACAAATTAACATTTGGCTGAATTGGTTTCGGCTATTGCCTTTAGATTTGTTGTTTGCGGGTTCGACCCCCATAGTCCTCTTATTTTTATACTCTTATTTTTATAAGTATATGAATGAAAGTTTACAACCTTCTCTTTATTGTGCTAAAATATTATAAACTTCTATTCCAAATACGAATACACAAGTTCACAAATGTTGATAGAACAATATGAAAATGCAAATACACCTATATGAATATTGTTTTAAATGTTATTAGTCTTTATTTCTATTAGCTGCGCATAATCTTCTTTGTTAATTCCGATATGCAGTCAGCCACATGTTGTAACAACAAGCGTACACGTGAAATTTCTAAACAAACTACCGGCCCATCTACTTCTAGAAATGTTGCTTATACCGGTGAACAATCACGTCGTCAAGCCTCTCAACGTGCATCTATCTTAAATAACAACTTCAGGGTTAGTTCATCTGAACAAGAAAGTTCCTCATCAAATCCCTTGGGCCTCAATGTAGGCTTACACTCTCAGTCTGCAGACCAATATCTTCTTTCTCCTGAATATATTGATATTGGAGACTGCACAAATGTTTGTCAATATTGTGGAGCTTTGTTTTGGTTTGACGAGCGAGTTTTGTCTACACCTTCTGGGCAGCGCCCCGTATACACAGTTTGTTGTAAACGTGGAGCTGTGTCAATTCAGTTTCCAGTAGACCCACCTGATACAATACGCCGTTTGTTTCAAGACAACCATTTTATGAACAATATACATGCATATAACTCCATGTTTTCAATGACTTCATTTGGAGCAAAAGTAGATGAGTCAGTCAATCAAGGAAATGGGCCATACGTGTTTAAAATTACAGGCCAGATTTCTCATTGGCTAGGTTCCCTTTGTCCTCTACCTGGTGAACGTCCTAGGTTTCTGCAGATGTATATTTTTTATTCTGAGAATGAAGTATCAAATCGTCTCAGTGCTTTTCCTACTACATCACGCCATGAGCTGTCTCCTGAGGTTGTTTCTGCTTTAGCATCTACACTGAACCAAACTAATGAATGCATCCGTCTTTTTAAAAGTGCTAAAGATTACTGCCTAATGCCCAACATTCCTGATTTCGTTATTAGGCTTCATGACTATCATAGGCTGAAGAACTACGGCCTTCCCACTCCTGGAACCTTAGGTGCAATAGAGACCGACGAAGGTTCAGCTTATGAAGATTTTGATATTGTTGTGCGTAGCAAAGATAACACACCCCATAGATTTAGCAAACTACATCCTGCATACATGCCATTACAATATCCACTTCTAGTCCCACATGCTGAACAGGGCTGGTAACCGGCACTTCGACTTGCTGATACATCAGAAACGTCTAACCGCAACTTGACAATGAACATGTTTTATAAATTTCAAATTCACGAAAGGGCAAATCTATACACACATTTGCTACATGCTGGTAGGTTGTACCAACAGTATTTAGTTGACGCTTACGTTTCTATAGAACATGAACGATTGGACTACGTTCGACGCAACCAGAATGATCTTCGTTGCGAATTCTTACAAGGGGTGTATGATGCTTTATCTACGGGAGATGTTGAAGGTTGTGAAATTGGAAAGCGGGTTATTCTTCCAGCGTCATTTACTGGTGGCCCAAGATACATGTATCAACACTATCAGGACGCACTAGCTATATGTAGAGTTCACAAAAACCCTCAGTACTTTATTACATTCACATGCAATGTCAAATGGCGGGAGATTCAGCGTGAACTTTCAAAAACCAATGCAACACCCCAGGATAGACCAGATATTGTCGTTCGGGTCTTCCAGTTGAAAGTGAAGTCTTTTATGAACTACTTAAAGACTTCCCAACTTTTTGGCGCCGTTACCGCAAGTTGTTATACAAGTTTCTAACTCTTTGTATATTATAATTTTTTTTTGTCCTACTTCTTCCTGTTATATTATTATATCTTTATCACTAAAAAGTTGTTTCTTGCAGAGGTTTATACTATAGAATTTCAAAAACGTGGCCTGCCACATTGCCACGTACTTTTGTGGGTCTCATCAGAATATATTATTCGAGATGCAACAGATTTGGATAAGTACATATGTACGGAGTTGCCAAATCAATCTATAGACCCTGTTCTCTATAGAATTGTAACAGATAGTATGTTACACGGACCTTGCGGTTTAGCCAAAACGAATGCTTCATGCATGTTTGAAGGTCATTGCTCAAAGTAATTCCCGAAGCCTTATGAATCTGTTACACGATTCGATTCTCATGGTTATGTTCATTACAAAAGATGACGTACAGGTGATCACTTCATCAAAGCAGGTATTCCCTTAGACAATGGTTTCGTTGTCCCTTACAATGAAGACCTTTGTAGACACTTCGATGCACACATTAACGTTGAGTATTGCGGATGGAGCATGCTTATTAAATACCTGTTCAAATATATCTCAAAAGGAGCTGATCGAGTTAAATATCAAATTTCCAGCCACTCAGCTTCTACTTCATCAGAAAATCCTGAACGGTCTTCTAATGTAGTCAATGAAATTGATAACTTTCTGGATGGTCGTTTCGTTTGTCCTCATGAGGCAGTATGGCGCATTCTCAACTTCCCTATTCATCATAGACATCCACCTGTTCAGATACTTGCTGTACATCTAGAAGGAAAGCAAACAGTAAGCTTTAGAGCTTCACAGAAGCTTTCTAACGTGGTCAGAAATCCAGCTCTCACACGCACTACATTAACTGAATGGCTAGCAAATAATCGGCGCGAACTAGCCTCTAACATTCCTCGCGAACAGACCGGCTTGGATTTGAAGTACACACAATACCCATCTCAATACACCTGGCATGGGAACACAAAAAGTTGGATTCGTAGAGCTACAAATAGAGTTGCCAGTGTTAGTCGGCTGGTCTACGTCCACCCAACCTGTGGTAACCTCTTCTATCTTAGATTACTTCCAACTCATCAATTAGGATGCACTTCCTTTGAAGATATACGTACTGTCGCAGGCCTCACATACGACAGTTACCGTCTAGCCTGTGAAAAATTGGGCCTCATTGGAGACGATCAAAAATGGTCACAAACACTCTCAGGGGCATCTAATTGGGAAACTTCACCTGAGCTCAGGTCTTTGTTCATTCATATGTTGCTATTTTGTGAAATCTCAAATCCTTTAGCTTTATGGACCGACCATTGGCAAAAGATGGGAGAAGACATTATTTATCAACTATCTCACGTTTCATCTGCATCTTCTTCTATAGCTTTGAGTTGCGACATACGTGAATACATTCTTTACGAGCTCGAACTCTTACTGAAATCCAACTCTGAATCACACTCTCTGTCAGATTTTGGACTACCTTTGCCAACAAAGTCATCGCTTTCACCGTTAACAAATCGTCTTCAACTTAAAGAAAAAACATACGACAGAGAGGCATTGTGCATCGAACACACAACTCTTCATTCTGCATTAAACTCGGACCAATTACACATCTACAACCACGTTTGCAATAACCTTAACAATTCTTCATAGATACTTCTCTTCATATACGGCCATGGGGGCTCGGGGAAAACATTTCTTTGGAAAACAATAATTTCAGCTCTGAGATCTACAGGAAAAATTGTCCTGGCTGTGGCTGCCTCTGGAATCGCGTCATTACTATTGCCAGGAGGCAGAACAGCCCATTCAAGATTCAAGATACCTTTGGACTTAACTGAAGAATCCACCTGCCACATAAAAAAAAACACTCAACTTTCGAAACTTCTTTTGGAAACCTACCTCATAATTTGGGATGAGGCACCAATGAATGATCGCAGGTGTTTCGAGTCACTAGATAAAGCTCTTCGAGATATTACAAACAACAAACACTCACCTTTTGGCGGTAAATCAATCTTGCTAGGAGGCGACTTTAGACAGACATTACCTATAAAACCGAAGGCATCAAAATCTGAAATCATAGCCTTATGCATTACAAGATCTTATCTTTGGCGATTTTTCAAGATATTCACGCTTACCCAAAATATGCGTCTCGCATTCTCAGCTGAAGACACCTCATGGTTCTGTAAATGGTTGTTGGATATTGGTGATGGAAAAGTCGGAAAAGTGAAAGAACAATGCAACGATGTCAAGATAATTGATATTCCTGACCAACTGATTATCCGCCAGTCCCAATCTGCACTATCTGAACTCATAGATTTTGTATATAGCAAAGATATACTTCATTCTCCTACAGCAATTGATTTGGCAAATGAGTAATAATTTGCCCCAATAATGAAACTGTAGATGAAGTGAATGACCTGATATTGAAAACGTCTCCAGGTGCATTCCATACATATCTCAGTACCGACTCTATGGTACCACACTCAAAAAACGGAGGTGTTACTGATCTTTTGTATCCTACAGACTACCTAAATCTATTGAAGTTCCCAGGAATACCAAACCACTCTATTTTTTTGAAAAAACACACTCCTGTTATGCTGCTGCGCAACATCGATCCAAAAAATGGTTTGTGTAATGGCACTAGACTTTTAATATCTCAGCTGCTACCTACTATAATAGAAGCTAACATAATAACAGGTACATCAATAAATCGTAGAGTATATATACCTAGAATAACATTTATCTACAATAGCAAACAACTACCTTTTGTATTTAAGCGGCGTCAATTCCCACTAAGACCTTGCTATGCAATGACAATAAATAAAAGCTAAGGCCAATCGTTAAATAGAATAGGAATTTATTTACGCGAACCAATTTTTGGTCATGGTCAACTTTATGTTGCCCTTTCTAGAACTACATCACTAACAGGAGTAAAAGTTTTGATTGAACATGAACAATATGAAAAACCAAACACCACTCTGAATGTAGTATATTCTGATTATTTGTATGATATTCAAACCCAACAGGTATCTAGCCTTATTTGTTATGCATATCTGCACATATATATAATATCAATTATCTTTGATGGTTTGCAAACAACTGTTTTCTTTACTATATCTGCATATGTAACACTAATATTCTATGTTACTACTACTTACTTCATATTTCTCTAATTTCATTATCTTAATCTCACAAACAGTAATCTCACAATGGAAGATGAGAGCTTGGCATCGCTGAAATTAGGGGTAGTAGGAAAGTCGATCAACGTCAGAGCAGTGAGAAAATGGAGTCCGCATTATGGAAAATACACAACCTCCTACATCTTCGTTGATAAATTTGTAAGTAACCATTAACCTGCACAACACAGTACAACCTCTAACAAATCATTTTAGATTTCGATAACTCCTTTATCTTACACTGCCCTCTATACATAAACATAATAAAGGGAGCTGGAATTCAAGCAATAGTACAAGGCCCCCAGGATCACAACTCTGTAGTGCCACTAATTGAAGTCAGCAACTGCTACGAGCTATCTCAATACACTTCCAGTATACCAGCAAAATTTATCAATGGTCTATCACACAAAGTCAACATGAGGATTGGTCTCTCAACATCGATCACTGCTATAGAAGACATTCCAGAAATACCAAACCGTTATTTCAACTTCGGAAACTATGAAAGGTTGATAGCAATATGCGACAATGAAGATGAAGTAACAGGTACCGAAATTTGCCAAAAAATTATTTATGTTACTACTATTACTTTACAACATTCCAGTTAATAACCGTATTCAATAGATTATTGTGGAGTACTACAAGGAAGAATAGAAGACAAAACTAAAAAAAATGGCGAACCATTCCTTTCGTTCAATCTCATTGACATCAGGTACAAATACAAATAAAATCCCAAATATTTCTTATTACACTTACTAAAGATCCTATGTACACAGCAATGAAAAAGTTCAGGTAACCTTATGGGATGAAATAATAACAAACGAAACAAGATTTGATAGGACAGCTGTTGAAAACGCAAACCCGCCAGTTACCATTGTTGTCACCTCTGCGAAAGTCACTACCTTCGCACGTAAGTAAATAACAACTCTAATAATTACATCATCATCTTGCATCTAAAGACGCTCATTTTATGTTTATTTTGTTATTTTTTACAAGTTATTAGAGATAACCTATTCTTACGCCAGTAATTTTGTACTCGGATGCAGAAAAACCGAGCCTGCAGTCAACAAGCAGCACATTCGTGTTCATCAACCCAAAAATACCTGAGACTGTCCCACTTCTAAACAGGTCACAAAACCTTCTCTTTGCTTCCAGCTTATTAACTTTCTTTCACATCAACCTTTATACAAATATACTTTATCGTCCAACCTCTGTCAAAAAAGGTTGGAAGCTGCAGATTATGAACAGATCAATCAGGCATTACAAACATGCACAATATCTGAAATCATTGAAAAACAGCCTCGCGAATTACAAGTAAACAAACAAACCTATCATCTATTTTCCTTTTAGAATTACATGTAACCACTTCCATCTTACTCATTACCAAATCATACCATATTCAGGGAGCCACACTTTTATGCCATGCCAAAATTCAACAAATCACATCAACTATAACCTGGTATACAAACATTGCCCCACATGCTCACGTGAGATCTACCCATACGGAAAAAACTGGATGTGCCCAACACATGGACCATTCGACCATGCCGTCTACATGTAAGTCAAATTTATATAATATCAAATATCTGATAATTTGTTACTCTATGTTTCAATTACAACATGATCTGTTAATACTGTGTTAGCACAGTCATCCTATTAATTTACAAAAACACGAAAATTTGTCACAAGTTCAAATATAGTAGAATAAATGAACAGTGAATTGTGCGACGACTCAACTCAACAATTGATTATATAGATAGATAAGTAGATACATTGTATACCTCACCTTAGAGGCTAACATCATGAGGATCTAACTACAAGTTTCACTTTCGAATCCCCTTAGATACAATTTTGGAGATGGATGTCTTCTTGGTAACCTGAATACAAAAAGTATGCTTCATTTACCACCTATAAGTAGATAAATTATATCTATATATGCAAGGCTTAAATATATTTAAGTGAGCAGAGCTTCAATTAAGGTTTCATACAATCTTATTAGCTATTTTATTAATTGTGTTCAATCAACCCGTTTCCAGTATATCACAGCTCAAAAGATACTAGATAAAAAATATGTGAACTCTCATTAGTAGCAGGTGGAAGGATCGGATAATTCAATGCCATTTGCCTTGCAAACTGGTTGACTTTACATGGTCTTAGGTAGCTATCCATAGGTTTATTTGTTGGCAAAAATATACAATGGTTAGTAATCTCATTGTTTTATTTGTTGGCAAACACACGGACCTGTTTTGTCATCTCCACATTAACATGCATAATCAAAACGAACACAGATGGTCACCAAGAGTCTGCCACACTTTATACTTATTAACCACAATCGGAATGCATTAAAGCTCTTGAGATTCATGGAGAACATGGTTTTGTCTTTTAGAACGACTTGGGTTAACCTGTAAACTATTTATTTTGAGCAAGTTGACCTCAGTGCTACCCCAACCTGTAATTCTCAAAAGAATTAAGTATGAAAGTAAAAAAGCGGTCCTGTTCTTGCTTAATTTTAGAAGGGTCTTTGCAATACCTTTATCGAAACAACTTTATGAGCTTTAGCTGTCTTAAGCGCTCAGACCATCAAGCTTTAGTGACTTCAGATTATATTGATGACCTCTATTTGTGTTTCTAAGTCATAAAACTCAAACAAGATCATAAATTTTACTCTCCTCTCCCTTTTTCTTTCTGTAGTTGTTTCTTTTTTTTTTTAATAATTAGCGATCTAAATTGTAAATCATTAATCACAGGTACCAACTCTCAGCAAAAATTGAAGACGAAACTGGAGAGCTGAATATTACCATCAACCATAACTCAGCAACAACAATGATAGGCGTTGAATGCCACTAGTTAATGATAACGGATGCCTGCAAACCTGGCCATGCAATACCCGCAAAAATCACATCACTTGAAGGAAAATCAATGACGTTTCATATACAAGCATATCGAGAGCGAAGATCACAAAGAATAAAGGCAACAGTTCACAAAGTAACTAACATGCAAACGCAGCCTGCTTCATCATCAACACAGCATACCCTATCTCCAACAACACCAAAAACAACTAAAACACGTTCTGCATCATCTAGGAGATGGAATTCACCCCAGAAAGTAAACAACTAAACTTTCATCTTCCACAGCTATTATACATACTACTAACATATCTATTTAATCATCTTTAATGCAATACAATGCAGGTACCCCAACAGAACAGTCAAAAAGACGCAAGCTGGATCATTAAACCATCAACAATCAAAAACTTCCGTACAAAGCAAGATGCCATATAAAACCAAACTTTTGCAACGGCTATCTTTTGTCTCCAGAAGCAACATGCCACATCGAACCAAACGTTTGCAACTTCAGTCTTTTGTCTCCAGTAGCGTATATATAGTTTAGAAGTAGCCAGTGGCATTGTAACTTCAATCTTTTGTCTCCAGAAACGTATATATAGTTTAGAAGTAACCAGTGGCATCTTTAACTTTTTGTAATATGAAAGCCCCACTATATATGGGCATATGTAACTAAAACCTCTGTACTATTAGACAAAAATATTAACTACGTTTACAACACAAAAGCGTTCGCCGATAAAACACAAAAACCACGCTCTTCGCCGCCGCCCATCGGGCGGCCCAACTTTCCTACTTTCACCTACAATATATATAGATTAAGTTACAGAGGATATATATAGATTGAGTTACAGAGGGAACAATGGGTCGATGAGACTGGACAGATGAATTCAACCTCTGGATTTCAGCGACAAAACATTCAAGGGATAGATTGGTACTTTTATACTTGGATGTCAACCTTTCCTTCCAAATCCGGCCATATTTGGCTGGAAAACTTTGGAACAAAAAATCATTAAGTTTTCTTATCATCTCTTTTCTTTTCTTGCTTAAAAAAACTCAAGAATGAAAAAGTTGGTTTTTTCCCTATCTTTTCTTTTCTTATCCCTTCTTAAAAAAACTTAAGAATGCAGTGTAAGGGTGTGTTTGGTAGGAGGGAATCATAGAGAATGAAAATAGTGAGAAAGAGAATGAGTATTTAGAAAGAGAATAAATTCCGTCGTTTGGTAACCACAGCGAATGAATATATAAAAAAAATAAAAATTTAAATAATAATGCATTTTTTACATATAACATCTTGAAAAAAAAAAATTTTCTCTATTCTCACCCATTCTCTGCAATTCTCTACAATTTGTAGTGAATGGGGAGAATGAAATTGATTCTCCTTTCTCATTCCTTTTCTTCAATGTTAACAAACAAGAGAAGTATTTCTCATTCCCTTTCTCTTCTTTCCATTTCATCATACCAAACACTAACACTACTTACTAAATGGTTTTGGTTCTAACTTCCCTTAAAATGTAGTTGATTCAAGCTCGCCCCAAGAAAGAACTAATGTCAACATTGTCTTTGGTTTATACTTTTGATATATAATAAATTAATAACAAAATTTCAGCTCGAATCATATATTATTGAGTCTGGTTACGCAAAGAAATTCAATTTAGGTTGGATTAGTTTACAGTAGATTAGAATTATTAGACTTTTCATACTAATGACATGCGTTTTATGATGATGGACCGATAATAGATCGATTATTCATTGCATGACCTTTATGCTGTGTTTAGTATGTAATGTTGCTAAAAGTAGGAAAATATAGACTTTAAGAGTTTAAGTATACAAACAGCAAACTCTTATATTCGCTGCAAAGATACCCCAGCAAAACAGAGTTGTGATTATGAAGGTGTAAAACAGCCTCAAAGTATACACGAGTTTTATGTTGAATTCTTGAATGGCTGGATAATGTTGAACTAGACCAATACCCGGTCATTGACCGGGTTATGAAATTGACCTAAAAACAACTGATTTGACATACTTAATCAAAACCAATCCACTTAAAAGCATACTTGACTAACCAACTTATCTTACTTATCAACCCGCTAACCTATAATTTAATCAACTTATTTTACTTATCAACCCGCTAACCTATAACTTGGCCAACTCTGTAAACCCGGGTCGATCACAAGTTGAACTTTTGCATATGAAACTTTTAATGTTTAGAGTTAGATCAGAGAGTGCAACATGTCAACATAACTGGGTCGTGCTTATATATTATATATTATCGTAATTAAAAAGTCAATATAACAACAAATGGTAATGTAAAAACAATACAAATAAAAATTCAACTTTGAAGTAAAAAAAGGTAATTGGATGGAAATCATCTAATGTACCATTTGGTATCCACTAATCCTCCAGTCAGGCTAATGTCCAGATGATTCTCAGTCACTTAATAATCCTTTGATTATCTCAAATTTGACCTCCCCTGTAAAGTGGTGGCTAGTAGCTACTAGACTATTACCCAAAGGTTTTCAACTTTGTAGTATGATACACCTTAAACTCTCTATGTTACACAACTCTCACGGATGACAGTAGCCAGAAACCGTCACTTACTTTTTAACTTCATGTCCTTACGATAACATTTAAAAAATATTTGGATGCCATGTATTACACGAGCACACTTCTAATCTATGTAAAAACTCTAACATCTAGTTATTTTTGAATCTATGATTACAAAATTTTGCATGTAATGGGCTCCCTTTGGGGGTACCAGCGGTGTAAGGCGTTTCGAACCCTAAACATACTGCCCGTTTGGATGTCACTGCTCAACTCGATGGAACGACCTTCCCATCCGCCGTTCAAAAAAAAAATCTATCATATTCTTTCTTATAGTATTTTTTTTATCTTAGAAATTATAAATTTGGTGTGAGAGTTTATAAGTTTACCATTTACCAAATTAACTAAAATAGAAAACTTCCATTAATTTGAAACTAATCGATCAAAAATGTGAAAATATCAAACATTATTCATCATATATAATTCAAAACTAATTAAATTTTTCCCCCATTGGGTATTTGAAATAGGCATTTCTACTTCGAGTGAGCTCTCTAGCGCGGACACGGTTAAGACAACGTATGCTAGACCTCTCGCTGTCGAATCATGACACGAAATATTTAAGAGAAATTCACCTTTCAAAAAAAAAAAATTATCTACTGTAGTGTAAGAATAACTAATTAAAGTATGTTGTTATATATAAAAACTCTTATCATTGTCATATGATTTGGGTTTTTTTTAGTGTACTATGTATTTAAATTTTTTAAAGCAATTAGTTAGTATGTTTAATATAATTGAAAAGTTACCATGTTTATATCTTTTGACTTTTATAATTTTAGAAATTTGACTTTGAATTTTAAAAGCCAAGATTTAAAGGATTGTGAATTTTAATTGTTAGGATTAAAAGTTAGCTTTATTTTTTTCTATATGCTATGGTAACCATATATATATATAATTGACTGATAATGTTACAATTATTTATATATACGACTTTTATGTGCATACATTATAGATGTCTTAAGAACATGCCCAATTGTAAAGTCTTTCATCTAAAAGCTTTTTCACAAAAGACCTTTTGTATCCAATGCAATAATTGTCATCATAAACCCATATATTCTTGCAAAAACGATGTGAATATAAAAAGGGTACAAAACTTTACCAAAACTAGTCATAAACGAAAAATATATAAAAAGTTCATGAGTTCAAGTTCCGCAAGTAAAAAAAAAAATTAGAATTATATATTCGGTTATCTCATCTATAGTGGGTTTTTATGATCAGGTGGGCTTATAGCCCGACAGCAATCCCTATCTGTGGGGTAAAAAAAATGTGGTAAACAGATTTTAACCTTACATTGAAGATGAATAGAAATAAAATTAGAGTAAATTACACTTTTTGCTCCTGAAGTTGGCATGTTTTTCACTTTTCACCTCTTAAGTGAAAAAATTACAATTTTGACTTTAAAGTTGGCAGATTTTCAAATAACCGTCCCTCGCCAAACGTCGTTAAGTTTCAGTCGTTAAGTCGGACACATGCAACACACGTGAGGGACTGAAACTGCAAAAAATTACAAGTTTGGGGACGAAAACTGAAATTTACTTTTCTGTTGTCATCGTATTCATCTTTTCCGGCTCACTTTCGTCGGAAAACTTAAAATGCTGATATCTCACTCGTTTATTCGAATTTGACCATGAAACCACCACTAAACTTCTCAAAATTAATTTTCGCACGAATCCTAACCAAAAAAAAAATAAAATTAAATGTCGATATTTCATGAAATGTAAATGAAAAGCATCGTAAATGAAATTGAAACCAAGACCCACTTGACCAGAAAAATCAACAAACTAGCATGGAACTTGTACGAACTAACAACTTTGAATGCAAATAACTTATAACCGAAACGAGATCCAATGAATCAGTTGTCACACCCGAATTCTTTGTACCTCAATCTACTAATCTAACTATTGTAACAACTTAATAACCTTAACGATTGACCAGTAAACTATATTGAAAACCTTACGATGAAACTAACATCTAACTAAATTGCCAAAAATGAAAGGTAACGAATCGCTATGAAACTTAACACAATACTAGATGAATCAATAGTAAACTTGTAACAACTTTCAGAATGAGATTTCGACGTAAGGATTTCACGAACAACAGATTTAAAGTTTCTATACAAAATATAGAACAAGAGCTATAATCAACCAAATGACGAACTGTAAATTGCTTTGAACTTCTATTACATAAACTAAGAATCAGGTTACAATGATCGGAATTTTTGATCTGAACTATTTGAGTTGCAAGGGCTTGTCAAGCCTCCTGGTCCTTTCGTCCCTCTTTGCTTCCTCTTTATATATATTTCTAATTTTTCGATCTTATGTCTTGGACTCATTGACAAAAACCGAACCCACGTGAAGGTCTCTCCCCACTTTGTACTTTTCTTTTTGGTGCAGAGCTTATGGAATAATAAATGAGGCACACCATTGGTGTCTTAGTGAGGAGCACGTACACCTAATCCAACATGGACTTATTTGCGAAAACAGAAATATTGCATTCTTGGAACAAGCTAAATCGTACAGAAATATTGCTCAAAATCCATGTTATGGGTATTTTGAGTTTTTCGACAAGTGTTGAATCTGAAATCTTTTGGTTAGGACTCGTGCGGAAATTAACTTTGAGAAGTTTGGTGGTGGTTTCGTGGTCTAATTCGAAGAAACGAGTGAAATATCGGCATTTTAAGTTTTTCGGCGAATTTTCCGACGAAAGTCAGCCGGAGAAGAAGAAGATGATGACAACAGAAAAGTAAATTTCCGTTTTCGTCCCTGAAATTGTCATTTTTTGCAGTTTCAGTCCCTCACGTGTGTTGCACGTGTCCGACTTAACGGCTGAAACTTAACGACATTTGGCGAAGAACGATGATTGAAAAAATCTGTCAACTTTAAGGTCAAAATTATAATTTTTTCACTTAAGAGACGAAAAGTGGAAAATATGTCAACTTCAGAGACAAAAAGTGTAATTTACTCATAAAATTAACCACAAGTTGTTAGATAAAGACGAATGAAACTGGCATAGAATCTTATCTCTTTAAAACATGGATGCATCAGTAACAAGGTGTCAGAGACTAAGTTTATATTACATTTTGGAATAAACCCCATGTCCAATGGGTGGATAATGTTGTCGAAAACAAGGGCAAGTTAACCCGATTTGTTAATTATGACACAAATGCTACTCCCACCAATTATATGTTAACTTCACTCTCCCAAAAAGAGTGGAGAATCCAAGGAACATTACTTTATTAAATAACTATTTTAGATCACGTAATATTATTACAGAGTATTTTAAGTTTTTAACATCAACAAATCTAAATGATAGTGGTATGTAATTAGTAAAAGAAGTTATGGTTATCTTTAATAAAAGTCTTCATTTAAATGAACTTGTATATCATAGTTAAAAACTCATGTTTCGAACGAGGCAAAAATATTGTTCATTTAGCCCCTTCGACCTTTTAAGTTGATATATCTAATCTTTTATATTGCTAATAATTTGTGCCTCATATGCTTTTTTTTTTGGAACATTTGTTCCTCATAGGTTGAATAAATATAATTATCTTATTACTACGTACCTTATTTAATTTGTAATGAACATCGTATATGGAGCAATTAATACTATCATTTTTTTAACGGCTCACATAGTAACAAAAAGAAAAAATTTAAAAGGTACATGTAAACATTATATAAATCCTGTAAAGTAGTTTATAATTAAAAGATGCAAGAAACTATCATAAGAGGAATAAAAACATTACATGTATAGTGCTTTTAAAGACGGGACTTTCTAAAAGGTTGATGCGTTTGGCATATAAGCATATTTTTTTTTCCATTATTTTAAGTTTTTAACAATGATAATTAGGTATATGATACTCGAATATGATTATACATATCTTAGTATTACTGCATATCATAAAGTATCTAATAAAAAGCAAAGGTTCAAAATCGTTACATAATTTGAAGCAACTTTTAGCCTACAATTATACCTTAAAATCGACATTTTGAAGTTCATACATTCATTTTATATAATATCTTAGGTGGCTTCATATCAATGCAACCATATTCCAAAATGATAAAAAAAAAATAATAATAATAACAATAATAATAATAATAATAATAATAATAACTAATTTTTGATAATATCATATATATATATACTAGATTTTAGACCCGTGTCAAATACACGGGTTTTACAACATTATTAATATAACAATTAATATATGAAAAAAAAAAAAATCGTGGTGGAGGTTGAGATATAGACAGCCTTACTCCTACCAAAGGTAGAGAGATTGCTTCCATGTTTTACCATAGATAAAAAAGGAACTCCGGCCTTGCTGGGCATGAGGATCGAACCCTTGACCTCTGTCTCCAGAAGCAAGAGCTCCAACCCAACTGGTTTTAAAATGTAATACTAAATCTTAAATAGAAGATACCGTATCTTAGATATAGTTTGATTACAATTATCAATAACAACAATGATTATCCTAATTATAGTTTGATTACAACTATTAATAACAACAATATTACAAATCGTTTGATTACAATTAACAATATAAAATAAAATATTGATATAAATATTAATTCATATTAATCCAAATGTTGTAACCTTTATAACTTATAACTATATTTTGTTATTAGAAAGACGTTATGCAACAAAGTATTAATTATTTTTAGATTGAGTTAAAAGTGTTAATTAGCGATGGAAAAAAAAATGTAAATTATATCAATTATTTTTGAATTCGGTTAAAAGCGTAAATTAGTGATAAAAAACCAAAAAGTTTAAATTATAATTATTATTTTTGAATTGGGTTAAATGTGTAAATTAGTTATGTAAACCAAAAAGTGTAATTATAATTATTTTTGATTTGGGTTAAAAGTGTAAATTAATTATTGAAAACCAAAAAGTGTATATTTTATTAATTATTTTTGAATTAGGTTAAAAGTGTATGTTAGTTATGAAAAATCAAAAGTGAAATTAATATAAACATGTGTTGATTTAATTAATTTTGAGAAATTGAGGGCTGTGATTGGTCAATTGAAGTTAAGTCGGTTATTTTTTAGTATAAATTAAGATTAGGACAGGATTGAGATAGGATTAAGATTAAGATATAGTTAAAAAAAATTTCCTTAGTCACGGTTATTAAAAAGAATAAGAGTAACAACGGCCGGGTAAATACTCTTGAACACCTTGCTAAAATATATAAAGATTAAAGATCATTGTATAAGGATGAGTTTGGTTATTTGTTTATTGAGTTTATTATATTAATAAACTAAACTAAATACACGAATAATATATAAAGATAGGGAAATGCTAAATACAGTCTTAAGGGCTGTATTTAACGTGCATAAAAAAACTTATACCTTCCATATTTAAAGTCTGCCCCCTGATTTTAATGATAAATGTACAAACAAATTATCCACATTAAACACAACCCTAAAGGCTGTATTTAGCAAACCCCATAAAAATAATATATCTAAATAGACATAGTTATAGATATAATTAATGTAGAATAATTAGTTAATTAATGTTGATGGGGTTATTTAAAAATGGGTCGGCAATATAGTATATATTTAGAATTAGAATCTTTATATAACACTTACACGAATGAATTTAAGTGAATTAAGTCGACAAAGTTAAATTAATTGAATTGAGTCACATGTTTAATTTAAAAAATGAGTAAAATTAAGTGTTTTGATTGGTCAATTGAAGTTTGGTCAGTTGCCTTTTAGTATGTATAAAGATATATATTTACTAGGTCTTTTACCCGCACGATATGCGGATTTTTTTTAAAACGGTATAATAAACTATATAATGAAACATGAAAAATATAGTGACCATCCATACAAAATGTTCTCTGGATGATAGAATTATATAATGAGAACTCCATACATAATGTTGTAACATACAAATAGACTAAATTGAAGTTGAATTTGGCATTGAAGACTTTGACTATACTTTAAAGCATTGTTATAGTTGGTCGAATACCCGCAACATACAATTAGGCAAACAAAACAAAACAATGAAGTGTAGACTTACATGTAAAGATGAAAGATGCGAATTCGATTTATTGGAGTGCCCGGAGTATATGTTCAAGAATTAGATAAAGATGTTTGGACTATGGACCAACCTATTTTGCTATCTCTACTATCGGCTATTGCTTCATATAGAGTATATTATTTCCACTTCATGATGCCCTTTTTATAAAATTGCTAATGTAATTAGATTATATTACCATTCATCTTAAATACATACAACTGGAAATAATAAACGAATTTGTCATTGTAAATACGTACAATTCTAACATTAATAAGGATTTAGTAATATAAATATTGATTGATGTAACAACAACAACAACAATAATAATAATAATAATAATAAGTATATAAGAATTTGTGGATTTGTAATATTCTTACCAAATTAATGTGATCGATCCCATAAATATATTGTTTTTGATATACGATCTCTCCAATTCTATATTTTCTATATTCAATTTTATTCTATATTTTCTATAAATAAGATTAATATTGTAAAAAAAACATGGAGAGTTAATGTTGATCGATCCCATAAATATATATTCTTTTTGATATACGATCTCTCCAATTCTATATTTTCTATATTCAATTTTATTCTATATTTTTTATAAATAAGATTAATATTGTAAAAAAACATGGAGATGACATATATGATAAATCTTATGTGGCAACATTTAAACATAGCTTTGAATTGGGGAGGATGACTTACAACGCTAGGATTTCTACTGTTTTAATATATATATATATATATACTAGGTCTTTTATCCGCACGATGTGCGGCTATTTAAAAATGTTGTTTTAGTTATATGAATATTTATAATAACTTTTAACAACTATACATCATTTAGGTATGTACATATAAATCTATATTATCATTAAATGGAAATTTTTACATTTATTGAAATAGATAAATTCAAAATATAACTCTTATTATTAATGAAAATCTTTGCATTTATATAAAAACATACATTATCAAATATTCATATTAACTATCACATATTATACTTCATCCAATACTAATGAACATAAAATGAAGTTAATATATAAATGTAATATAAAATCATAATGATCTCTTATTTTTTTGCAAAGTGATATGTGACTTATTAGAATTTCATCACACTCTTTCAAAGAAAATAGTTTCATGAAACTTACTTAATCAAATAATAAAATTCGTAAAAGTTGAAAAGCTTTAATTAGATATAGTTAGAAACAAAATTCAAATTATAATTAGATTACAAAGAACAAACCTATGATTCAAAATACGTTGAATTCACCTATAATTGATAATAGTTTTTATAAAACGTAAAATCACCACCACGAAAAGGATAAAAAACTATAATGTGATATATAATATTGGTTATATTGGATAGTAAAATTAAAAAATAAATAATTTGAAAGCCAAATATTTACCAATTTTAAAAATAGATTTTAAATTCATGCGGTTTCTATTATGATATAGAATGTGATTTTTTTCTTTTTTTTTAAGATTTTGTTTATATGTAGATTTTATTTTTATTTTTATTTAATTTAATAGTTTTAGATAATATAATTTTGTAGATTTATATATTGTAAAAAAATATAGAGATGCCACATAGGATAAAGACCTATGTAGCAATTTTTTAAAAATAACTTTAAATTGTAGAAGGCTTTAAAATAATAGGATAACTATTGTTTTAATATATATATATATTTGTAGTCATGTAACAATTTCTTAATAGCTTAATCTTCATTTGTGATTTTGAAGCGACACAACTCGGTTAATAGAAAAATAAGAAATTTTTTTTTATTTTATATTATACCCCCACTGCGCCGCAGTGGGGTTGAGCACTCTCCACTGCGCCGCAGTGGAAAGTCTTGAACCTGCGCGAGAAAACCCCACTGCGCCGCAGTGGGAGAAAAGGCATTTGTGAGTTCAAACAAGTTTTAGACATAGAAATAAACTTAATAAAAGTAAAACTAGTTATAAAAGACAATGCACCAAAAGTTAGAAATTTCGGCATTCGTAAAATCATCATCTAAACCTGTTACGGATTATTAGTTTACCAAAACACATTTAATCATGATCAATACATCACTACTACAAAACGACCCATTGGAAGTACTCCAAAAACTCGGGTCTAACACTAGACATCATAATAATTATCCAAAAAGACATAACAAGGGTACAATGAGCCGATAGTTCAGAGGGGGTCATTAAGGGTCCTATTACCAATACCATTATCCGCATTTAGCTAAAGCAAGCATATCCATTAAGCAACTTTAACTTCAATCTTTAGATTATTTAACTTATTTCCGCATCCGGGACAACCTATAAAAAGGGTAAACAACTAAAAAGTAAGCAAAGCTTAGCGAATAATCTTGCATACGTTTATACTTACGAAGGAGGGCACGTACAAGGACTATTACATGTAACCTTTGACACCGTCATGCCACATTTACATGCTCACCTTGCACACTAATCACAATATATGGATCCATATAAGCTAAACAATCATAACAATCATATCTATCGGGATTCTTAGGCCCCGGAGGTTCTTAGGCCTCATATCATATCAACTATCGGGATTCTTAGGCCCCGGAGGTTCTTAGGCCTCATAATCACAGTGCCCCACATGGGCTTATGTCGCATCAATTACCACACATGGATAAATAAATAAACTTCAACATGATGTGATCAACACCACACATGGATTTACAAACTTCAACATGAAATGGTCAAAACCACCATGGACAAAAGGCTTCAACATGATTTGGTCAATTGATCCAACATATATATAACCGTATGCAAGAGTACTCACCTCCTCCGCGACAACCAAAATCATAAATCAAGAAGACCGCATGAACACAAAACATGTATGCTTCAACCTAGCAACAAATCATAACGCATAAAGGCTCATCAATCACATACTAGGCCATCTAGCCATAATCACTAGCATCTCAACACCCAACCTATCATTTACAAATCTTATATTAATCTTGGGTTGGTTCACATAACATGTATCTCTTATATTATTTTCAATTGGCCAAGAGTTACTTTCGTATCAAAATCGTCATTATCATATTTGACCTAGCAGACTTCAAACAAGCATAACTCAAGTTCTACTTACTCTTTTAACATGATTCCAGTGGCCAAATTTTCATGACACATACACCTACCTTTTATCTTTAGTGACCAATATGTGAATTGTCCTTCAAAGGTGACTTCTGGTCATTTTAAAAATCAAAACTGCTGCTGTTAAACAGCTTTGACCCTACTGACTTCAAATGACCATAACTTGAGTTCTACATCATATATTGACCTCATTCCAGTGGCCACTTCTTCTTAACACATTTAGGTACATTTTATATTCAGTGACCAAGATATGAATTAACTTTCAAGAATGTGTTTTACCCGTTTTAATGACAGACATAGAATCAGTTTTGCTGAAAAATCAGCATTGCGCCTCTGAATTCAAAAATTCATATCTAGAGTTCTACTTCGTATTTTTAACCCATTCCAGTGGACAAATTTACTTAACACAATAACCTACATTTTCTTTTTAGGACTCGACAAGTGAAAATTCTGTCATGGGGGTGTTTAACTCGTTTCAAACTCAGGGACAGAATATGTCCAACATTGTTCTTACTAGTATTCATCAAAACCTTCATGCAACCCAACTAAAAACCCTAAATTTGATTAAATTACAATAAACCTAACTTGTATTATGTCAATTAACTCATTTTTAAGAAAACCCCCAAATTTCTCAATTAAATTTAATAGCAAGAACCCTAATTCTTAAGGAAGTCAAAATTAGGTTAGAAAGTGTTTACCTCAATGGATGAAGGAATAAATCAAGGATTCAAATCATAATTTCTTCTCTATTTCCTTCATGATTTTCGGCCACCACCACACTCAAAATCCAATTTTTAATTTCTTAGGTGATTGAAGATTATTATCATTGTTCTTATTGGATGATTCTTGGATTTCTTGATTGAAAGAAAGAATGAAATCAATTAAACAGAAGTGAAAGAAGGTTGAAGAAGAGAAAGTAAATGGGAGGTGATTCATAACTTAGGAGAATGGTTGGCATCCTTCCCATGATGCCACGCCCCCTTTCAATTTTTCATGGGTATTTTACCCGCTTTCCACTAAAGTTCCAACTAAATTAATCTCCTAACCAAAAATAAAATACTAGGAAACTATTTTAATGTTAAAACTATAAAAGGGGATTAATTTTTTTATCTTAAAAACTTTCGGGTGTTACAGATTTGTATGTAAAAACTTAAAAGAAATGATATATATGCCTAATATATTTATACCTGTACTTATACCCTTTAAAATATAAACTGCAAATTTTTAATTCAATATTTTTTTTCTATCCAAAATACCTTTTAACAAAACCTTACACGCTCCTCAATTTCTTCTCTCTTCTCATGAACACACACATAAATACACATATCTCGCTATAAACACCCACCGTCGTCAATCACCGCAGTCCATTACCACCGTAGCCATAGATCCCCAAAACCATCACCGTTAGCCGCCACAATGCACGAACATTCATCTTGTTGGCTTAAAAACATTCAATAGTTAATAGATGATACGAGGATTTCAATATGATTATTTCCCATAATCATCATATTTGATCGCGTATATGCCATTGTTAGATTTTTAAACATGTTTTTAGCATAGTTGTCGACTCGTAACTTTTGACTCGATTCGAAAACATGATTTTTTGACTCGTGACTCGAAACATGAGTCGACTTGTAAGAGTCAAGACATTTTTAAGTACTACATAATATAATATAATTATATATCTAACGTCTGTAGAAGTATATTAAGTTCGTTATCTTAATAAATTTACCAAAATATTAATTATTCAATAGTTTTTTAGGCATAAACTTACAATTTATCTTCAAATTCGCAATAAAATGATCAAAACTACATAGATAACACCCAAATTAAAATAATTATATAACCATAGTATCAAATTAAAATAATTATAAGTTTGCGACTCGTGAATCGGTCCTAGTTTACATAATGACTCGTAAGAGTCTGGACAAAACGAGTCACCTAACGAGTTGACTCATTTTCGGTGTAAATTGATTCGACTCCTAAGAGTCAACTCGTAACTCGTAAGAGTTTAACGACTATGGTTTTTAGATCACAATATTAATTACATTCATTTATTTTCCAAAACTGAAGCTCCGATACATTAACTTCGATTGACGAGTGTACTTGTAAGTTGTAAGGAGTTGGCCATCAATATATGAGCAAAAAAGTTGTGCAGACTGCAGAATGGAAAAGTTTACAACGTTCACAAAACCAGTAAATGTTTCTTTTTTCTATTAAAAGAAGAAAACACAATGACACCCCACTTTCAAACCAACCATTATGGTACACCTAACGATGCATAAAGTATAACCCTTTTTAGCACTTCCTTTTATCCATGGGGAATCAAAACCAGCTCAAAATCAATCTGTTTGTATTAACAAAAACAAGATTCCCATTCATCGAACCAACCAACCAAGCAAAGTACAACATAAAAACATAATGTACAATAACAATTTGGGCAAAACTAAAAATTCATACATATTAATCTATATCTATCTCTCTATTCTATAACGTAAAAATTGTTGCCGGATAATAAGTTTATAAAGAGTTTTATTAAGGGAGAAAATTCCTCAAGTTATTTTGTTAACCTGGTCAAATTAAGAAAGTCTTGACTCTTGACAAGATTTAAAAATAATTTTTAAATCTTAATATTCGAATTTTAATTAGCGGACAAGATTATCACTAGTAAAATCATCTTTTTATTAAAGCAACCATGAGATAAATATCTACCTCAAAAAATGAGAGAAATACCTTATCAGAAGTTTAAACCGTATAAACTATTTAGTGACGCAATCATATTTTTCCTTATTTCATAAGGGTGATGGCATCCCCTTCATTCACCACTCACTTTCAACCAATCACATTACGCCACCTCAAATCCACCACTCACCTAAATTTTGTTGGCATTGCCACCACTTACAATAATATTTTTTTTATTTTATATAAATTAAAACATATATTAAAACACTTAAGATTAAAAACATAAACATCACATAAATAAATTTCGATTACGACAATAAACGTTAAAAATACACATAAACTTCGATAATAACATAACATAAACCTACAAACTACACGGCCACCCGTGTTTTGCACATAACTCGCGCTTGCGGCCGATGATGAACTCTTTGAATGCTAGATCGTTGATATGCTCGTGAGGATCCATAACGAACCTCATGTCACGGTTGTACTCTTCGCTCTAAAGAAATTTGAAATACTCATCGTCTTTCTTATGTTGAACCTCGCATCTTTCCTTTAGTAGACTTCGCTTTTCTGTCGTGTAACTTGACAACGTATCACGCAATGAACTTCGACTTGAATCTTCACTTCCCGCCTTCTTCTTACCCCTGGATTGCCTTGATGGAACGGATGGAGCAGGATCCTCATTTAGACACGGTAATGAAACGTCGAAAACCAAATCCTCTTGGACGTTAGGATTTGCATAGGGAGAATCTAATGACTTCCTTTTCTTACTCGAAGTCGACGATTCTGCAAGGTGTTGACCAATCAAAGGTTGTTGCAGCCACTTTGGTTGTTCTTTGACAATATCCCATGCCTTAAAATGGTTGAATGGTTTCTTATATTGTTTTTCAAAATCTTCACACGCCTTCTATCGGATATTAAGGTCGTTACACCCGCTTTGTTTCATAAGCACCTACAATAAACATCGAATTCAATATACATAAAACATATATACATACAACATATAACAGAAAGCAATACAAAAAAAAAAAAAAAACTGAAAACTGAGCACATACATACATATATAAACTTTAAATTTGAACAATTTTCTACATATATAAACTTTAAATTTGAACAATTTTCTCTTAAATATATACGTATAAACAGGGAGATAAATACCGCTTGAATATAATAACCATTAAATCCTTGGATTAGGGGATGCATAGTATTCCATTTAGAGTTCAATTGATCCTTCGTTCGCGGGGCTTTCGGCATAAGGCTTGCATAATGCTTAACGATTCGCCTCCAAAATCCCTGCTTCGTTTGGCGGTCCCCGACTTGTTTATCAACCGATACTTTGATCCAAGATTTGGCCAATGCTTCCTCCTCTAATTGGTCCCAATTTTTTCGATTCACATTCTTAGCCTGGACACATACCGGCTCCACTTCGTCTTCGACTTCCACTTCTTCTTCTTCTTCTTCTTCATCAAGTTGTGTCTCCGGGATGGCTTCATCTACATAATCGTCTTCGTCATCTAAAATGGGTTGAGGTTCACGGGGAGTCCAAAACGGCTCAAGGTCGGCCACCTCATACATTTGAGAAGATTGCGGCACTGGTTGGGAGTTGTAGAAAATTTCCGATGGATCGGCCATACGTGGTCTGTACACGGATGTATCGGCCATACGTGGTGGAGGATTTTGGGGTTGGTTTAGAACACGACCTCGAACGGGTTTGTTTGGAACGGGTTGGTATCTTCCCCGCATGTTCTTGGCAATACGTTTGGTTGATCTAGGATCCATTTGAGTTTGTTTTGAGATGTTGGTGAAGAAAAACGGATGAAAAAGATAGAGAATGAGGGTGGAGAGAAAATAGATATATAGCCGTTTGTATCTATCTATATATAAATTTCATCAGTTTCAAAAAAACTAGCCGTTGTGGCCTCAACGGTCACTTTTCACGCAGCTTCCAAATGGGTGGAACTTCCGCTCAAACTCAACCACCCGTGGGTGGAAACCTGTTGGCGCCGATGTTCCACGCGTGGTGACCAGCAACCACTCGCCTTTAATTCATACGTTGCCATCACCCTAAATCGATTTCTTGGTTATCAACAATGTTATTTTTTAATTCAAAATATATTGATTTCCTGGTTATCAACAATGTTATTTTTTAATTCAAAATATATTGCGTAGGGTAAATCATAAAAACAATACGAGTAGATAACTACTATCCGTAAGCATGTGATTGATAATATTTTTTTTGAGTAATAAATAAAAGAATATAAGAATAAGTAAACATTTTTCAAAAAAATCTATCTTGACTACCATATTTCATATACACTAACTTTATACATTCCATTCCAATTCTACTCATCTGTTAGAATCTTACAATATTCATGTGTTATTGAGACCGAACCATGCCATTCCTCTTTGCCATCGTGTAAATATAAGATCGAACCAAACGCTTCCTAAATCGTGCAAGATTTAACCTCACTTTTTGTCGATCAAGGTAAATCTTTTTTGTGAATTCCCATCCTCGGTCGTTGACACTATTCGGGTCTCTTAAGACGGGGTCGTTACTTTGATATTCATCATATAAAGAGCTCTCGTGTGGAAGTATCTGATACCCGATGTATCTTAAACCAAGCTTCTTCGCGGGTTCACCATAATATGTCTCAGCAGCCCATGTTGTGCCCAGAGGTACAACTTGGATAAAAACTGAACCCGGTCTCATAAACATAAAATGTGTCATGGCGGCCCCATGGACCCCAACCATGACATCACTCGAGTTAAGTTCTCGATAAATTTTTGCCAATTCCGAAGTCCGTTGCGGCTTTAACACCGTCACGGAAAACCCGATCTTCGAAGCCGTTTTCACCAACACGTTTTCGTTCATAATGGCCCGTGACCCGTTTCTTGATATGATCACAAGCTTCGGTTTCTCCAATCCACCCACCATCTTAATCGGGTTATTTTTCACTTGTGCATTCTCTTCTAAAACCAAACCTTGGATTCGAGGCCTATACCCTTTATCCAAAATATCACGAAAATCTTTAATCGTTTCACTTCCTTTCATCAACGACGAATCTATCGCGAGTTCACCATGAATTCTCAACCCAACAACAGCTTCAGAGAAACAATGAGTCCTCTTATCTCCACTAAAATCAATCGGGTCAAAATCAGAAAGATGTTTAAGGATATTCGTATATTTCGTTATCCACCATTCATGATACTCAAGTATCACAAACACAACTTTCTTATTAAATTTTCGAGAAGTAATGTAAAGCGGAATTAGCCCATCATTGAATTCATGATACACATTTCCTGTGTACCCTCCAGTTGAGAAAAAAACCGCAGGAACATCGTGTTTAATATCGCATTTGTGACCATTATTCGCCAAAGAACCATTTAAGTTCTTGGCAATAAGGGTTAGTTCATCGATTGTAGCCATTGTTGTTGGCTCCCATTTTCTAGTATATGGTCTAATCTTTTCTTGCTGCTGTTTTTTGGAGTTGTATAGAAACACTGAGAATGAAGAAGATTGGGTTCTAATATCACCTTTCATCACACACACATCTGATCTAAGACTTTTTCTGTCACAACATATTGTTCCTGTAAACATAACATAATAAAAAAAAAATCAACATTTGATACATTTTCACTGTTTTATCAAAATTTTAACTCAAGCAGGATTATTTGGGTCAAAATATATTGTACTGTTTTTTTTTTTTGTCTCATTCTTTTTAACTAGATTTGTTTAGCACATAAACTACTTCATACCCCACAACTACTGCATATGTAAATTTTTGGAATCATTTATTGTAACATATCTAAGTGGATTATATATTTATATATATTTAAAAAGAATTTTTTTTAATGACAGCTCTGTTAAAGAGCAAAATATCACCTCTGAATTTTATGGTAAAGTTGCAAATAATTTATCTGCGTTAGCAACATCATATAAAAATTACAAGTATATGTGTTACATTAAATGGTAAAAAAATATATATAACACAACACAGTCAGTCAAAAACATACCATTTGAAACAGAGGAACAAACATCTTTAGTCTTTGAATGGTTTTCTTCTTGACCATTAGAAGGATCTAAAAAAACACAAAAGCAAACATAAATCTCATTAGAAACAATCACAAAAACTATAACCAAAAGTACAAGTGAAAAGTACTATTCAAAAAAAAAGGAACTTACAAAGAAGAGAAAGAGTTGATGATGATGGTGGTGCAAGAATAAAACAAGAGGACAAAAGTGTACAAAAAAGAAGAAAAATTAAAAATTTAGGCTTTGATCTTTTGTTACATCCACTCATGTTAACACATGCATCTTCTTCATCAACATAAGTAGCTATTGTGACACCTTTTCTAAGTTGTATGTATCTTTGATAATGCACCATTTTTTTGCAAATTTTTTTTTTTTTGTGCAAGTACTTTTGGAGGGAGAGAAATGGGAAGAAACTTGAGGGAAATGAAGAAGATTGAGTGGGTTTTATGGAGGGTTGTTTCTTGTAATGGAAGATGGAGAAATGAGCTGGCAAACAGAGATGCCAAGTCAGCCATTGGTATATGTGAGATATGAGTTTTTGACAGTCAAAACAGCGATGCGTATAGGGGATGTTGAATGTGATTTATGATTTGGACCCTTGAAAGTTTATGAGTTAATGTTTTTAGTCCCTATGTAGATTTGCAATCTTGAAAATTTGGCATGTACTTCCTTATGGATTTTTGAGTTTTTCTCAAATGGATAAGATTTTTTTCTAACTTTAAATCTAAATTCAAATACTTCTTGATTTATTTAATTAGAAGTCTCTTTGCTTCCACTAATGAAAATGATTGTTACTTGTGTTTATATGTTTCGAAAGAATGTGTTCTTTCTTCATTCTTTTACACTATAAAATATAAAAACATATTAGAATATGTTTGAATATTTGATTGTTCTATTTCATTTGTCTTTTGAAAGAATGGGCATCGTGTGTATGGCCGTATGGGTGCCATGTATAGACAAATTCTTTTCGATGATAGCAACGTACGGCACATATCTATCTATTTAGTTATTTAATTCATGCTCAATTTGGTGTGAGTTTTGGATTTTATTACTAAACCTTGATTTTTGATTTAGTTAGTAATCAATCAATGGAATTTCATGATAAACTTTTGTTCATGAATAATTAAGTTTTTATTAATTAAAAAAATGTTAAATACAGTTCTTAAGCTAAGACTCCGCTTAACATGCATAAAAAAATTACTATAATTTATGTGTCAGTATTTTTATAAAAGGTTTGGACATTTGGTAAAATGATAAAAATGTTAGAATAAGTTAAAATGTTGGTAATTAATCATGAATTGAAATGGTTATTGACGATGATCACTTTAATTTAAATATAACATAAAACTTAATTTAAAAAGTTGAAAATGTAGTAAGAGCTTAAGCTTACATTCATGCGATTAGGAAGCAAAATTTTATATGTTCTTTTTTTCTTTTCCCATCAAGCTACCATCATGTTGAGAATTTGAATACAAACCAATGTAAGATTAAACCACTCTAGTAGATAAACTGCAAATATAAATGTATAGAATATAATAACATATCATCAATATGGATAAGTGATTTTTTTTTCTTATACAAATATATGACATAATGATTGTAAAGGATATAAAAACAAGTAACGTTACTTGTTTTAATCTATGTATTCAGAATAGTACAAATAGTAATGTACTGTAATATTGTAACGTGACCCCTTCAAATTGACATTTCAGTAATGATGCCAAATCAAGGAAGTGAGTTATTGTTTTCAACATCAAGGTGAATTTGTACATATTCAATAATTGAGGGGGGTTAACTTTGAAAATTATCTATGTGGCAATCGTGAAATTCACGCGCCTTGGGAATGGTGAAGTGTCCTAATTGGGGGCAGGGAAGCCAGCTAAGCGTGCAAGCGAGTAACGGGACAATTTTCTGTGGTAGTCTAGTATTCTAGCCAATTAAATTTTGTAGTACTCGTATTATGTTAGTGTTAGTGGGAATATTTCATTGTCATTAGTCGTTTTAATTAGGGTGTTTGTTAAACATACCTATGAATCGAAAGGAATCTACAACAAAATTGTTCACAATTAGCTAGAAGTATTAGTGTAGGTTGTATCTATTAGGTATTAGTCAAGATTATGTTATTAATTTGGTATGTTTTGATAAAATTTCCAAAGTTTTAATAATAATACCTGATAAAAAGATCGTCTTTAATAGATGAAAGAATAACATATTTCAAACAAGCCATCCTTACACGCATAGTGATTGATGCTACATTCACACACACGACTATCATACGTGAGTTAGTATTGAAACATCACTCGCGACAGAAAGACCTTTTTGCTAGTGACATAAGTGGCTAATAAGTCACCCGCAACGCAACTAACCAAGTGCGCCATCTCTTGCTTGATATTCATAATAAAATTTATAATTCATTAGTGTGAATATATCATAAACAACTCTTCTAAAAATAATAACCAATACGCACAAAAACTTTATCACCAATAAACTAAATTGAAAAGTTAATTTTTATGAGTAGGTAGATACATATTTTTAAAAGGAAAATTGTTATAAAAAGACAACCTCAAACTCTTAAACAACTTTATATGTAGCCAAATTCACATAATGATTAACTTTTGTTTAATGAAAATAGTTGTATTGCCTTAAAGTAATGATTTCTTAATGATAGTTCTCATAATTGATTTCAACAAACACCTTATTAGGATTTAGGCATATTTAGGTAAGGTGAAACTTGGTGATCAAGATACTTCTTTTAACAACCTGATCGTCGAAATCAGACTTTGGTGAAGCTTTGGACCCAAAAAAAAAAAAAAAACTATAGCAAAAAATAAAAAAAAATAAATAATAATCACAAGACACGTAGGTTCTCATCTTTACTGCTGATTTGCAGGCTTGTTATGTTTGAGACTTTGTCTATGTTGGTGTCTTTTTGGTCTTTTCTAAGACTATGTACATCTACTTGGTGTAGTTTTCTTTTTCTTATTAGTTATTTCACCTTTGTACACATTTTCTCATGTCCTCATGGTTTTTTGGGCTTACATCAAAAATAACTTTGAAGTAAAAATCGATGATTCGGCATCTGTTGATGAGATTTTTCTCTTGCCATAGTGTAATCAGTAATCGGCTCGAGTTTAAAATTCATGTTATAATCTTAGCACTTAAAATTTTGAAATATACTTAGCTTGTGGTATAGTTTTATTTCTAAATATTTGTGTTTGTTTTTTCTTATGTTTTCTAATGTCTTATTAGATGACACTTAGGCTATCTCCAATGTGATGTTAAGGACGCCTTTCATATCCTTATAATCTTATCTAAGGCGTTCTTGATCTGGCACATCATATTTTTACAAATCCTTATACATCTTTACAAATCCTTCAAATCTTATCATTTTATATCCAACCATACAAACATCCGTACATATCCTTTTACCTCCACTAAAAACAAAAATATATTAGGTAAGGACAAGTAAGGGCATATCTTTAAGCAAAGACATCTTTCAAAAACTTATTAGTTTTAGATAAGTTTCAACATCAAAGAATATCCAAAAGCACTAAGGACACCAAGACACCCCAATAGCCTTAAAACTTCGCTTTTGCCGTTAAAAGAAAAGCTAATGGCATGAGAGTTTGCTGCAACAATGACATTTTAAATTCATATAAGATATCTTCTAGGTCAGTGTAGATAAGTAAAATAACAAGGCTTTTATCCTAGGATTGCTAAAATTGATTAAGCTCCAAATTATCAACATAGAATATCTATATATAGTCTTCAATAATTCATTTTAAAAGTACCAACTTGGATAAGGAATATTCGTATAGTAAATATATATTAATATTGTTGTATTCTAAGTTTTTGTTTTTGAGACCAACTACAACTAATTATAATTATAAAAATTAATGAAATAATGTTTTAACTTTTAAATCTATAAGCCCAAACAATCGATCTGATTAATTCAACAAATGATGAATCATACTTTTTATTTTTTATATTCACCTAAATTTGTAATGACTCACATAAGAAGTCGATTCATGAAATTAACACAGATGGAACAGTTCCAATACTCATTCCCTAATGAATATTTATGAATTATGAATTTGATTGTATCCTTATACACTATATATTTTTTTAACAGCACTGGTGATGACTCAGCGACATACATTATATTTACTCTTATATATATATATATATATATATAGTCAATCACGACCAAACTTTATAATTACCTTTTTTCATTACTAATTTACTCAGGGGCGGAACCACATTCATGTTAGGCGTAGCTGGGGCTACGAGTTCGCTAAATTCATGTAGTGCAAAATTTTCAAAAAATGATGTTTTTTTATTGGTGATACGAGTCAAATAAATATGAGATACCGGTCAATGTGACCAAATTTAAACTTTTGAAATATTTTTATATCAATAAAACTTACAAAAATGTATCTGTACAACTAAATGATAAATAAAAACTACTAAAATTGTTTTAAAAAATCCATTATAAATAGCCAAAAATATTTAAAAAACGTTAAAAGTCGTAACAATTTAGTCGTTATCCTTGTTATTATTACTTTATGCTGATACAAAACTAGTGGACAAAATTGTGTTACCGGTGAATTTCGTGTCTGGTTCGCCACTGAATTTACTATTCCCATAAGGCCATAACCATGATGAGAAATGAATAATGGTCAATTATGCTAATTATTATGGATACATTTAAACATGTAAATACTGTATTAACCATATTAATTTAAATGAACACAACAATAATATCCAATCTTTGTCGTTTTTAGTATCACATCTTTTGGTTCTCTATACAAATTTGCTAAATATAGATCATTACAAGTCATGCAAAAGTGAAGATCCAGTCAAATTGTATCAATTTGTTATCTTTGGACGAGTACACGTTGTAAAAGTTTTTTCTATTTTTTGGACGCCTTGACAAAACTTGTCCAAAATTATTTGATGTAATTCTTGAATATAAATTTAACCGTTGGAAAATAAAATAAAAAAAAAAAAACAAAAACAAGTCATGCTATAATTCGGACTCTCTTAGTATGAGAATGATACTAGGCATTTGATGGTGTCTTTCTTTCTTTCTTTTAGATGATCAACGATATTAACATGTCAATGAACTTTTAAGTTGAAGCAGTTGTGCTACTCTATACTCCCAACTGATCATAACATCATCATCAATAACCGTTTCATGCCAAAATTGCAAACTAATAGTATTTCTTATAGGAATGTTGTATTTTCAAACCAAGCACAAACTTCTTTAATTTGTGGAAGTCGGAATATGATATAATGATATATAATGAACATTCATAGCTAACCAAGACTTCATTGTTCGTCATATCACTAACAATTTATTAAAAGAATGATAATCAAAATGAATTAAAGGTCTAAAATAAGAGTATATATTATTAAACTTACTAAACTTTAAGGGACGAAAGTTGTAACTACACTACAAATAATTTTGTATTTATTCACATTTTTAGTTAGTGTAAACAAATTAAAAATTTTGTCAACGTTTTTATGTGTGTAAAAATATGTAGAACTAAAAGTGTGTAGAAATTTCTTCACAATAAAAAAGTGTGTATATTTAAAAGTTCACACTTTTGAGTGTGAAAATTCATAATTATTTTGTAACACCCATTTGTTCACTCTAACTAAAAAGGTAGCGTGAACAAATGAGGTGTTACAAAATAATTGTAAAAGTCCACACTAAAAAGTGTGAAAATTCTACACACTTTTTAGTGTGGAGAAATTTTACACATTTTTAGTTCTATACATTTTTACACACATAAAAGCATGACAAAATTTTTAATTTGTTCACGCTAACTAAAAGTGTGAACAAATGCAACATTATTTGTAGTGCTAGCAAAGTCTCAAGGTTATCAATAACGTGAGTCAAGTATATATGTCTTATTACATTATAGATAGGCAATCGATTGTGGACCAGTTTTAACGTGAGTCAAGTATGTCTTACATTATAGATAGACAGTCGATAATCGAGCAGTTTAGGTCGACAGTTATCAAATTTTAGCCACAAATATATACAAGGGGAATATATCATATAATATTATGAACATAAAATAATAACTACGCATCTAATGAAGTATTTAGTGTTTATCAGTACTGACCACTTAAAAGTCATATTCCCTGCGAAACAAAGATTAAATAATTGACTTCGATCATCTGAGTTTATCCTCTTTGGAAAACAATAAAATAAGGAACAAACCAAAAATGCCAGCAGTGAATGTGCTAATAAAATTTTTATGTAATGGGAAACAGAAAGTGAGACTTCGCATGTGATGGTATGGAATCCCTAGAGAGACTGTGGAGCCACTTCACATGTATTGTGTCACAACCTTGTAACGTGTTTTATAAAATGTACTTATTAACCTAAGTTATTAAACTTTGTTTTCGGTTAGAAATAATAATAGCACATTATAACTTCGCTTATTTAGAATTAAAGTGACAAGAGATCAAACAATTCTATGTTATTTGGAGCATAAACAGAATATAATCATGACCATCAAGACTTGAATGTGACAATGCTAGCTTCATTTCGTTGTGAATAAAAAGATGAATCACAAGCTAGATTCATGAAAGAAGTAAACATGCAATTTGGTTCTAAATAGTAAATAGAGATGTCTCAAATTCGAATTAGACTTTTATTTTCAATAATATATCATCGAATTAATATTTATTACATATATCTTTTGGGTCTCTTTGATGATAGAAGTCTCACATCGTATAATACTCCTTGTTTTTATCAAATTTCTTCTCTGTATAACAAAGAGATCATATTTTTATTTTTTATGAGACACTTATCTTTTCGTGTCAACTAGGTTTTTGCTTATATGATGGTAATTTTAATACATTTTATTAAATGTATTGACATTTAAATATATATTTTTTAATGCTCGTACTTTTATAAAGCATCTCGGTAATTTGCTTTATTTTGCATCTCTTACACAGTTACACAAATGAATTTGCATATATATTGTTATATCAACTCTTTGCAAAACCGCAAAGGTAACTTTTTATTGGAATATGCATTCTAAAATTGATGACGATGTGACACTTTCAAGTAACACCTCAAGTATCATAGTTTGTTAATTTCAAACCCTCATTTAGTGAGGAGACATAACATGAAGCTATTATTCAATGAATTGAAGTGGACTTTTTAGATGTTGATCTCTTGATAGAATATTCAAAGTCTCGATCTCATTGGATCATGCGCACATTGGATCCGTGATGAACATGTTAGTACAATAGGAAGCTTTGATGAGAATTAAATGTAAAAGGATTTCCCTAAACGTGACACTTACTAATTCAAAGATTATTCATGTATAAAATATAAGTTAAAAAAACACTTCAAGATCGATCAACATGCTTATCCATTAATTCAACTAGTGGATATATGTGTGAAGAAATGTGCACAAATTAATAACGTATATTGAAACCCCTCCAATTACAATGTATATATCTATGAATAGCAATACATGATCACTTTGTTTATGTGATGTTTTTGTAGTTTCAAGAAACATCAATGAAAGCGATACTCAAAAGGAGTACCATATCTTCACACAAGGCTTGGTACATATGCACCCATACATATTCATCACTTTGAGTACATAATAAGTTAAACATATATTAATCCAAGAATAAATTCGTAGTTGTTGTTTTTAATTAAGCTAAAGCATGTTGCACTTGCAATATGTAGTAGTCAAAAATAGCAATTTATGACTCTTTTGTTTATGATTTTAAAGTAATACGTCTCATACTCGTTTTTGTTGAGAAATCACATATATTAAACGGTACACACGTTAATTACCATACTTATATAATTAGCAAATTACATGTTAATTTGGCCACTAATTAACTTCTTATCACAAGCAAGGATTTACTTCATTGCATTCATATTTTAGGAATCTTGAATTTTCTAGTTTATTGGAACATTTATTCATTTATAAGTGAAGTTGACGAATTCGTAGAAAAACTACTTGAAGATATTATTCAAAGTCAAAGACTCAAAGGCATATAGTAATATTTGATCTCAAATATTACTATTATAGTATCCATAATAAAATATAAATTAATGAATCTCAGTATTAAACTCAATTGGAAATGAAAGAGCACACGGCACCAAGTGACCAAAACACATGGTCATTCTTAGTAGATCTCATATACATATATACAACACTTATTTTTTGTTGCAACTAAATTACGATGCAGAAATTTTAGATTTTGTTACAATAGATATCATGTTGATTTATCTATTGATAAATTCTATCATTTTATTACATGCTTCTGATCAAACTAGGTAAAAGTATATTGGTGACTATCTTTAATTAATCTGTTTTCTACTCAGAATTATTGGAAATGCACAATTGACAGTTTAGATATTTGTACAAAAATCATATGTCTTCAAGTAAACTAATTCATTAGAGCTACTAGTCTACTAAAGTTAGCCTTACGCTTACAGAAAGTAAAACCAAAACCAAATATAAGTTTCTTCGTGGATATGTTGAAAGTTAGAAAATTAAGAAATCAATATAACAATAATGTAACTTGTGATACTTTTCTATGATATTTATTTCATTTGACCCTAGGCCTAGAGTTATCTTGTGCATTTGCACTTATTCCATTGACCATTTAATCATTCATAATGACATTTGTTTGACAAATTCCATATAATCATTAAAGGTGAATTTTGAAAAATTTGATCGTTGTTGCCTGATGTTCTATTTCACCGTTAAAGCATCCCAAATGGATTCGTGATATAGCCGCATATCGTGCTGGAAGAGGAGCACGAAATTAAGGTGTGAAGTCTTATGTGATAGACCAACGTGGTTGATATCACAGCGAGGAGTGAAAGTTGGTTCAGATTGTATCAAAAGTTGTCTTGTAATAAGTTACTCATCAAGAGAGTTCAAAGAAAAACAGTTATTTTTTAATTTTTTTTTTTTTTTTTTTATCATTTAGTGAAATATGTCCTTTTAAAAATAAATCTTAAATAATGATAAGATCTAATAATCACTATGATTATTGATGAGGAAAAGTAAATTAAATGTGATAGAAGCATAAATAAAGCATAATGCTCACACGAGAAATATTTTTAAGGTGATAAAATGTGATGGTTGTAGTCTATAGAGTTAAATTTATAAACTATTACAATATTTGTTGTTGTTGAAAGATACTAATTCCAGCTTAAAACGTACATTTTCACATAATTATCTAACGATTTTATGTAATTATTACATCAATTGTCTTAAGTAAATTTACAATTACAATAAGATTAATATTGATTCTTCTATCATTACAATCAACACATTTATATTATAAGTTTTGTTTCTAACTTTTGAACAATTGGTAACGTGATGTATTATGATGAGGGATTAATGAAAGACAATAATTGATCACTCGTAGATCCAACAACATGTGAGGCACGTGCTTTTGTTGTCAGAAGAGTATCCTACTTTTAGTAAGTCACGTGCTTTGTTCATCTAAACAAAAGTTATCTAATTCTTTTGAATGTTCTTTTCAAGACGTTTAAGCGGGGTTTGATTTAAGTATTGACTTGATAATCGCATAGCTTTGAAAGAAAAGTTATAAATAAAAAGATATGATAGTTTTGTAAAGTTTTATTTTTCAAATTTGTTGAAATACTATTAAAATTGGGGAAAATTGACATTTATATAATAATTTTTTAATATAAAGAATAAAGAGAATGTGTAAGGTACCCTATTGTTGCGTGGATCGTAATAAGATGTGATTCGTTATGTCAAGAGTGCGGAATCCTCTTGAGATAACTAGATTGCTATTGCCTTCCGTCGATTAATGAACAATTAACCAACCCAAGGAGATGCACAAAGCTTGTGGTTCGTGTAGGTAATCACACGAAGGAACAATTAACCTTAATTCGTAGATTTACCAAACGATTCACTAAGATTAACCTAATTCCGTAGATTAGGTCTTGTATTTATACTAGAAGATTATTGGGTTGTGTGGGCTTCGGCCTTAATTACGTATTAGGCCCGAAATAAGCATCAATCGATCTCCCTCGTGCTAACGTCAGCACGAGGTCAGTCCTACATGCTGATGACGTCAGCACGAGGTTCGACCCCTTGGTGCTTTGTTTGGCTTCGTTTAGTTCGTACATAACATTCAATCACCGTTTAAGTGTTCTACGACACTTATAAACCTTGATTCCATGTTCTTGTACCTGTAAAACAATATATAACACACAAATACAATATAAAACACAAACAGATATAATATTGAAGTTCATTCGTAATAATTAAATATCAACACAAATTCTTATTTAAATGATTACAAACATAATTCCTAAAACATAAACGATAATCAAATCTATATTGCGATTGTCACAACAAATTTGCATCTACATAATGTAAGCAAGTAAGTATGTATCACTTGATTTTTTTTGTTTGAAAAACGTTTCGAACTTTTTTGTTAAACTCATAACCATTAAACAAACATATAGGTATAGGTACAATCACTCTCATACCCATTATTGTCCATTAAAATACCCTCATACTAAACACACCTTTAATTTTTCTATTAAGTTTTCTTATTCGTATATTCATTCTGCAACTGTTGTTTTAAGATGTTAAAGAACTTAGCTGGATTTTGTATGGTCCTTAAATCTTTTCTTATAAACCAGTGATAAAGGTTAGTAAGTACCAACTGATAATGGCATAAACTTTTTTGTATGTAACAAAAATAAAACATTTTCATTTTGTGCATTCACGTTACAAATAGTGTTTGTATATGCATCTGGAAATGTTTTTATTAACATAAATCACAGATAAGCAAAACTTAATATAGGGGTGGGTTAGATTAGGGACTATTTATTTTAAGGACTGTTAGGGACTCGATCTAGACCATCCATTTTTATCAGATCTAATCACCACTGATCATCTCCGGTGACATCTCCGGTGAGACTTACACATGTGTAAGTACAACTTACACATGTGTAAGTTGAATAAAAATTATGATTCAGAGCGGGCTTCGCCTTTAAGGATATTCATAAACCAAAGCTGGTGGGGGTGATAGGTCATTGAGGGGTCATAGTGTGATAGGTCATAGAGGGTGATAGGTCATAGGGGTGACCGGTGATGGGTGATCTACCTAAAAAAAATTGTACTTACAACATGTGTAAGTTACTTACACATGTGTAAGTCTCGCCGGAGATGGTCGCCGTCGCCGGAGGATCATGGTGGTGGTCGGAGATGATCATGGTGGTGGTGCTGGTGGTTAGAGATGATGGTGGTGGTGGCCGGAGAAGGAGGTAGAAGGAGTCCATAACAATATCTAAAATAAGGAGTCTCTAATTTAACTTTTCCCATATCATATATCCCACTATCTAAAGTTTTTGGGCTAATATTTCCCTAGCTTAAAGCCCAATAAAAGTGCCGGGCCACCTCATTTTTTATCCACATACAATACCGATATCCACTTTGTTTTTATCGATCAATTCCATTATTATTTAGATTGAGTTAAACATGGTAGAAAACTCGATTTGATTCTACTTAAATGTGAAAATTGGTATACGGATCACCACCAGTGTCTTCTCATAGTTTTAACTTTTAATGGAACTTGTCATGTCACACCATTTTTGAAATTTGTAGCTTTTCCACAAGAAAGACATGCCACCGGATGTAAAACATATTTTCATATTGACAAAGTGGCTGAGAGTTGTAAGTTGCCCTTGCTTCGAAAAGAAAGTCAATTAAACGTTAATTAGGCGCTACATGTCGTTGCAGAATACATGACCACACCTATATCACACTGGCACCACATCATTGTTTCTTAATTATCACTACAACACATCGGATTCCTCAGATATGGCCACCAAACAACGTTAGATGATTTTTAAAAGTTACTTGGTCTGCCATACAACTAAAATATATTACCCCAACCCATTCACCTACAAATTATGGTGGTGTACATATATTATCCGTTATGATGATAATTTACATGGGTTACGCATTTATTGGGTTGGGCCATAATGTATTAGCATATATGGATTTAGACTTTTAGAGTTTTAGACACTCATTTGTCAAGGGGAGTGATAAACATTTCATGGATTCGGACTTGGCTCATTTTCTAAACAATTTTTAACCATATGGCCAATGGCCTTCATTCTACGGTAGAAATTTTAACCATATGGCCATTTTCTAAACATTTCTACCTAAGTACCAATATTTTCTCCTATAACGCTAATAATTACTGGAATAAATTTTAACCATATGACCTTCATAAGAGATATTTGATTTAATTAGGAGAATTTGGTGACTAATACCTAAAATTCAATCAAATATCTCATAATATTAATGGTGATTGATTTTTGTTGTCAAATAACAACGCTTTTAAGGAATACCACCATTTTAATTCAGTCATCACCAGAAAATGTAATAAAAAAAATTGAACTTTATGGAGGAAGAAAGGCAAACAAATGATTTGATTCATCAATCCACCCACCAATTAAAATGAGAAACCAGATTTTTGAAAGAACAAGAAATTGTGTAAAATCTCATATGTAGAAATATTAATCAACACCATAAACATGTATGTTTTTAAATGGTAAATTTCGAAGATGATCAACTAGTTAAAGCTAATATTTTGCATGTACATATATTTCATCCGTCACATTTTAAATGTCTTAATTTAACATTAATTTTTTTTTTTATAACTTTAACTAGAAATATGTATGTGTATTATAATAAAAGTTATATCAACGAAAAATATATTTAAAACTAAGTTCAATTATTTATTCTATATTAAATGTTACAAATAAAAATATTTAGGTTTAAAATTGAAAGAAAATACTCAAAAAGTTAAACTAGCATATAACATGCAAAGAAGTACTTTTTATTTGACATCATACAACAACATAATTGAAATCTAATAAAAGAGTGAATTTCATAAATACCCTTCCTAACCCACCTATATATCATATATACTCAAGTCAACTTGAAAATATCAAATTTTCCCATTTTGAATTTTAAAATATCATATATCCCCAAATCATCATTTTAATCACCATTAAATCTCAAAAATTATTTAATTATTGTTTTTTAATTTTGTAATGACTCTTATACCTCTTTGGTTCCTTTTCTATTAAGTACCATAACAGACGACATGACATTTATTTGTTTACATAATGATACTATAGCAACAAACTACTTTTCTTTCTTTCCTTTTGTTTTAAACGAGTACACCACTCCAAGTTACAAACATTTACCAAAAATCAGCGCTTGACAATCCCAAGCACCTATTGACAAACTAACCTACATCTTGACTTGACAACAAATTCAACTAACAAATACTGCTGATACCTTCTCAACAAATTCAACATCTTAAAACTGCTAATACCTTCTCAAGATAGTATATTCAGTCCATAAAAACCGTTCCGTAAAGCAACATAATTGCATCTTTCTCATCCATAACCTTCTAACAATTCACATCCACCCATTATCTCCATTGCACATTTTAACAAAATATAAGCAACAAAACAACTTATATTATTTAACTCATATGCCTAAGCCACCCCATGTGACCAAAAAGAGAACATAAAGATCGTTCAGTAAGCAAAATAACGTAAGGACGACAACCCACTAAAAACCCCTTAGAGCAAGCAGTTAATAAAATAAAAAAAACGAAGGAAATGTTTCTTATCGCCATCTATTTCGAAGTCAATGTCAACAACACTTCCCGGATTCCTATTTAAAAGCTCCTATTTGAAAATATCCATCTTTAAGAAAGAGTCTTCCCATTTTCCATACATATCCGTGTAAGCTTGCTCTTTACCTCTATAAACTTTAAGGTATGGAATCTCAACACTGTAAGTTTTCATTAGCCACTTCTTGAGATTTGCAGGTGATACATCACCATCAGATTTCAATTTGTCCTTAACAGCTTCGGCAATCTATCCTTGAGTGGCACATTTATTACCACCCTTATTGTTGCGACTGCAAGAGTGTTCCTCTACCAACTTTTTAACCTTCTCAACATAAACATTCGTAAGACATATAAGCTAATATAAATAAGTAAGAACATTATATTTCTTATATTAAAATACTTACTTCAAAAATAATATCATCTTGCATGATTGAAGCATGAATCCTCCATCTACAATCTAACTATGCACACCTTGCTGTGAATCGCCTAGGTTCACTTTTCTCGATGAAGTACTCGAATTCATTTATAAGAGCATGATGGTTTAAAGCTCTTCTGAATTCGACTACGTTTGGAAACTTTGAATGCACTTTCATGATTGGATTTTCCTTGTTATTTGCGTAACCTTCTTGTTCCTCTTTCAATAGTTCATTTTCATTATCACTACTAAAATGGCTGTGATAACTCTCTTCACTTGGGCAATAATCTGAATCATCCTCACCATGTGTTTCATCCTCAACATGTGGTTCATTGATGACCACTGTGTCAAAAGATTACATGCTTAATCTCACTATGGATTTTGTCACTAAATTGCCCAAGACGCCAAGAAATCAATTCGACACAATTTGGGTAATAGTTGATAGGTTGACGAAAAGTGCTTTGTTCCTTCCCATTCGTGAAGCATCTTCATCCGAAGTTTTGGCGAAGATCTATGTAAAGGAGGTGGTAGCAAGGCATGGAGTTCCAATCTCCATTGTATCAGATAGAGATACTCGTTTCACTTCTCACTTTTGGTGAAAGTTTGAAGAAGAGATGGGCACAACTCTTAAGTTTAGTACCGCATATCATCCTCAAACCGATGGCTAAAGTAAAAGAACTATCCAAACTCTTAAAGACATGCTACGGGCGTGCATCATCGACTTTGATGGGACTTGGGATCTATACCTACCGTTGGTGGAGTTCTCTTACAATAATAGTTACCACTCAAGTATACAAATGCCACCATATGAGATGTTGTATGGTAGGAAATGTAGGTCTCCCATTTGTTGGGGAGAAGTGGGGCAAAGAGAAATTGGTGGCACGGAAGTGGTTTTGAAGACGATCGAAAAGATTGATGTGATTAAAGAAAGACTTAAGGCGACCCAAGATCAACAAAAGTCCTATGCGGACAAAAGAAGAAGGCCAAGTGAATTCAATGTGGGAGATCGAGTTTTGTTGAAAGTGTCTCCATGGAAAGGCGTCTTACGATTTCGAAAACATGGGAAGTTGAGTCCTCGTTTCATCGGTCCTTTCAAAATTCTTGCTATGGTTGGAAAAGTTGCATATCGTCTAGAATTGCCCGATGAGTTATCGGGAATTCATCCCGCTTTTCATGTCTCTCGTCTTAGAAAGTGTCTTGCCGACGATGCCGCTTATGTACCTTTGGAAGAGATAGAGGTTGACAACAAATTGAATTATGTGGTAGAACCTATCGCTATTGTGGAAGAAGAACTTAGAAGAGTTCAAAATAAGACGGTGAGAACCTACAAGATTTTATGGAAGCATGGGAGGATGTCCGATTGCACATGGGAATCCGAACATGATATATTAGTGTATTATCCGTCTTTGCATATGGCTTGGATCACGAGGACGTGATCCGTTCTAAGTGGGGGAGAGTTGTAACACCCCAATAATTTAAGGTAATAAATTAACCCTTTTTGTAGTTTTGACATTAAAATAAATTCCTAGTATTTTGTTTTTGAAAAGCGGGTTAATTTAGTTGGAACTTTAACGGATAGTGGGTAAAAATTTACCCAAAAGTGTGAAGGGGGCGTGGCATCACTAGGAGATGCCAGCCACTTTTGTTGTGATGCATCATAATTCCACTATCTTCCATACTACTTTCTCCTTACTCTCATTTCTTCCAAACCTCCATAGAAATCAAATTGTAAACACTAATCCAAGGCTTCAAATAAAAATAATAATCATCAAAAGAACATTATCCTATTATCTTTCAAGAATAAAAAGTTAGGGTTTTGGTGAAATAGTGGTAGTGGTGGCCGAATTTATCAAGAGAAAATGGGGGGATAAGAAATTGAGATTTCAAGTGTTAATTTGATCTTATATTCCTTTGAGGTAATTGCTTCCTAACCTAATTTCCTTTCCTTATTAGAAATTAGGTTTCTTGAATATATAAATTGGGGGTTTTGATAGTGTTGAGCCCAAATATGAATTTCCCCCAAATTATGGAATATTATGAGTTAGTTGTTGGGTTGCTTATGTTATTATTGATTGAAAATAAGAATGTTGGTGGTGAAGCTCCAACTATGATAATGATGATTTTTACTAATATTTGAAATAATGATGATGATGATGATGATGATGAAATCTTGGAATTGATATGAAAACTTTGTTAAGTAAGCAACTCAATGACTTAGTGAAATGGGTTAGAGGTTAGAATGCTAGTGAAAAGATTGATTAGCTATGTTGAGATAGCTTGGAAAGTGATTATCGTCTTATGTATGCATTATGTTATAATAATAGGTTGAAAGCTTGGTTTTGTGCATTTGCGGTTATCTTGATTATTTGTTGTGTCGCGAAGGAGGTGAGTATACTTGCATAATCTTGTATATTCGTCGGGTCAATTACCATTCGGTGTTGAGTGTGTCCATCGGTGGTAATTGATTTGGCGTTAAGTCCCACGTTTGTGGTTGAGCATGATTACGAGCCTAATTGGTGTCCTTGGCTCATGAGGAGCATTTGTTATTGATATATTGATTGTGATCGTAATCATTTGCTTATATGGATCCATGTAATGCCTAGCCCAAGGGTGAGTATTATGGATATGACACGACGGTGTCATAGTCCATATGCAACAATCCCTTGAGCATTGCCCTCCTTCGTTTATATGATTATATGCATGTATATTCACTAAGCATTTCGCTTACCTTTCAGTTGTTTACCCTTTTGATTATAGGTAGTTCCGGAAGAAGGAACTAGGTTGGTTTGATTAGGAGGATTAGAGCTTGAAGTTGTTTGTAAATACTTGGAAGGTAATTTGGCTATTCTCGGATGAATGTCATGTTTTTGGTAGAAACCTAGTTGTCCCTCTCTACTTTGGCTCATGGTACAAATTTGGTTGTTTATGGTCATGTTTTGGTATATTTGTTTATGGATATGCTTGGTCAATTGCTTTTCGAATTCTGGTCGTTGTTGGATTAGTTGTATTGTGGTATGTTTTAACAAGTTTGTAAATGTGTTTGTGATTAGTTTACTAGTTGTTAATATGTGGAAATGAATTTTTGGGTCAAAATGGGTTTGTGCAGAAGTATGTGGAGTATTAGTCTGTTGTAGACTAATATGTAGGGTAATAGTCTGTTGCAGACTAATATATGGCGTATTAGTCTGTTGTGGTTTTAGTCTGTGTGGACTAATATATGGAGTATTAGTCTGTTGTAGACTAATATATGGAGAATTAGTCGGTTGTAAAAAAAAAAATTTTCCCTTTTCGTTTTACTTGGTTATCGAGTCTTGTTCGTTTCACAACACCTCCTAGTATCATGAATCAATACAATCACCTTCTTCCATAAAGTTTCTTGTCCGCTCCTATATCGCCACAACCATTTGGATAGGAGGGAAATATTAACATCTTTTAGCTTTGATAACCCCAACCCACCAGAAGAAATAGGCAGAGTTACCTTATCCCACAAGACCCAATGAATTTTTTTGGCATTACCCAACCCACTCCATAGAAATTTTCGAATAATCGCTTCTAGAGCGTTCAATACCTTATCCGGGACTTTAATGATATTTTAAAATGGATTTGGGTTTATTTGATGTATGTATTGTTTAATGAGGGGAGATATGATATTCTCTCTAATAAATATTTTAAAAAATCTTAGAGTTTCAAGTTTGGCTCTTCATTAATCAACTTTACAAGTACTCGAGACATTATATATTAATAGTGTTACTAGATTTTAGACCCGTGTCTAACACTAGACACGGGGTTTACGATATAATCAATATTAGATCGTTATATATTTAGTTCATAATAGCTTATAGTTTTGAGATATAAGGTTCTAAATGTTATACTTTGTAAATTGTAGTACAATAATCACAGTTAAAATGTAAATATACTTGTGATCCTGTACTTAACATTCAAGTATATGTATTTGATCATGATGCAAGACATAACACGAATAGGTCTATTTTCAATCACCTGTCCTATGATAATTAAATAACAATTAGGATTGTTTTCATATTCTTTGATAACAATTAGAATTATTAATTTGAGTGACAATTATAACTTTAAAAAACTAAATATGTATATATTGTCGTTCTAAAAAAAAATTATCATGTTGATGTTTAAAATATATATATATATATATATATATAAAACTCAAGTTGATGCTTAAAAATATATATAAGTTGAGTTTTCAGGGCTCAAAAGTATAAATTATTGATGGAAAACAAAAAAGTGTAAATTAATAAGACTTTTTTTTACAAATTAATATAAATATTAATATAATAATATATTTGGATAATGATTATTAGGATTTTTAATTTATAGTTAATCTAAATGATGACATAAGCGAGAGTCAATTTGATAAAATTAAGCGATTTGATTGGTTAATAAGTCATTAGTTTAACTGTCTTATATAGTATATATTAAGATTAAGATTAAGATTATTATTATTATTATTATTAATGCTATATAATGCCGTTTTAAAGATAAAATAAAAATATAAAAATACTGCCATATAATACTGAATACTCTACCACTTGCTCTAATATATTAAAATTAATCATATAAACAAGTGCACCCTGTCTCATGATGATCAAAATGATACCAAACCCATTAATACGAGCATGGTATCCGCGTAATGTGGCGGTGATGGCAGTCACAATGATGTGATGGCATCGACGGATGATGATGGCGGCTACAGCCGTTGGTGGCGGCAAATACGTCAAGCGGTGTAGGTAATTGTTATAAGAATATTTGATTTAAAAGTGAAGAGATAATATCTTTGGAAGATAATGGAATGATTGTAAATTAATTAATTAAGGGTAAAATGGTAATTTCACATGTCCCAAAGTTGTTAAATTTTCAAGGGGTTATAATTTTTATATGGTAGTACGAGCATGGTACCCGCGCAATGCGGCGGTAATGACAATGAAAGTGATGTGGTGACATCGACGGATGGTGACGAGCAACAAATGCGTCAAGTGGTGTACGTATTTGATTAAAATTATTTGATTTTAAAGAGACGTGGATATCTTTTAGAATGGTTGTGTAAGTTAATTCATTAAGGGTAAAATAGTAATTTTGCATGTCTAAAAAAATGTTAACTTTTCAACATGGGGGCATAACTTTTATATAGTAGTATAGAAGTATAGAAGAGAAGTTGATATCTTTTAGAAGATAATGAAATGGTTGTGTAATTTAATTCATTAAGGGTAAAATAGTAATTTTGCATGTCCCGAAAATGTTAACTTTTCAACATGGGGTCGGGCATAAATTTTATATAGTAGTATAGATAACAATTGCCAAATCATAAAACTGTCCAACTGCGGTGATGAAGTGGTCGTGGTTGCTGAAATGTTGTTCACACCAATTATAATATTATTTGAATTACAATAGAAAAAAAAAAGAAAAAGAAAAAAGAGAGAGAGAAAACTTAAAAATTTAATTAAATAAGAATCAAATTACAAAAAATAAGAAGAAATCACAAACGGAAAATGTTTTAGTATAAAAGAACATTAAGAAAAAATATATAAACCAAATGTATTGCAAAATGAACCTAGCACCAACGTATTGATGTTTGGTATTGGATTTTTGTTCGACTGAGGTACTTTAAACAAATTTTAGACCACCTTTGTTTTTCAACTATTAAATGATTGAATTGATTAAGTGATTGAATGAATAAGTAATATATGTATGGATTAAGTCAATACAGTTGTTTTTTGTTTATTAAGTTAAAAAAACAAACACTTTTGATAACTTAATGAATTAAATATTTTTGATTAAGTCATAACTTAATTTATTTAAGTATCAAACAAACACCACCTAAATAAATTTATATGTCTCTCATAATACAAGAGCTTAAACAATATGTATTACCGTAATTAACATAGCATCTAGAAATTCGACAAAAAAAAAGAAAAAGTCAAAATAGTTTCCAATAAACTAATCAGAGCGATATTTAGTTGTGTGATCAGGTGTTATATATATAGGGTAATACCATGGTGAGAACAGTTTTAAAATAAGAACGGTGAGAACACTTAAAAAATATCATTTTGATGCATTAAAAGTCCGTAAAACTAACATAATGCATAACTAATTATCATTATTTAAGTGTTTAACAACACATTGATCAGCCAAAATCTAAAAATTCACGTTTTTTTGTGGATGCATCATTTTGAAGAATATGCATCCAAGATGGATGCACAAAACAAAAAACATGATTTTTTAATTTTGACAGGCCAATGTGTTGTTATACACTTAAATAATGATAATTAGTTATGCACTATGTTAGTTTTATGGACTTTTAATGCATCCAAATGGTTTTTTTAAATGTTCTCACCGTTCTTATTTTAAAACTGTTCTTATTTGATTATCCATATATATATATATATATACTTGGGTCGGACCTCCCTTTTATAAACCACGAAAGCTCCTTCGTATTAACCACTTAAACAATTGTTAATTTAGCAATGTAGGAGTGTAGGACCCCTAATACATAGACATCTTTATTTGTTCAAGCTTAACTACGATGGTCAACTCAGCTAGTTAGATGCATGTTTAATTTAATTCAAGATTTTGAGTTTGATTATTAGGAAACACAAGTTTTAGGGTTTTTTCCTTCAAATTACTTTAACGACTTATGGTCAACATTTAATTGTATAAGATATGTGTAAGGCTTTACCATTATCTGTAGAGCCGACTTTTACATAGCTCATATGGTGCTAAAGAGTCGGGTCTAACTTTTTTGGGGCCCATAATTTTTTATAAAGTTTATTTATATATATATATATATATTCTACATTTTAGTATGAAAATTTTGAATTTGATGTCCAAATTTATACTTGGGCTATTGTAAGCCATGAAATAAAATAAAAAACCCATGGACATTTAATATGAGTACTTGACACGTTGACATCTGTGCTCTGTTTTCAATTCCAAATTACCGCCGACTCACCATTCATATTGTATATAAAATATTAAAATCAATATCAATTAAAAACTTAGTTGTTCATTTAATATGAGTCCCACGACTCTGACTTTTTTGTTTAATAGGTACTATTATTCATTTATTCATGAGTAAATTACACTTTTCGTCTATAAAATTGGCACGTTCTTTATTTTTCATCCCTTAAGTGAAAAAGTTACAATTTTGACCTTAAAGTTGGCAGATTTTTTCATTCATCGTCCCTCGCCAAACGTTGTTAAGTTTCAACCGTTAAGTCGGACACGTGCAACACACGTGAGGGACTGAAACTGCAAAAAATGACAAGTTCAAGGACGAAAACGGAAATTTACTTTTCTGTTTTCATCATCTTCATCTTCTCTGGCTGACTTTTGTCGGAAAACTTTAAATGTCGATATCTCACTCGTTTCTTTGAATTAGACCACGAAACCACCACCAAACTTTTCAAAACTTTAAATCCGTTATTCGTGAAATCCTTATGTCAAAATCTCATTCTGAAAGTTGTTACAAGTTAACTATTGATAAATCTAGTATTGTGTTAAGTTTCATAGCGATTCGTTACCTTTCATTTTTGGCGATTTAGTTACATGTTAGTTTCATCGTAAGGTTTTCGATATAGTTTACTTGTCAATCGTTAAAGTTATTAAGTTGTTACAATAGTTAGATTAGTAGATTGAGGTACAAAGAATTCGGGTGTGACAACTGATTCATTGGATCTCGTTTCGGTTATAGGAATCGTGTGGAAATTTATTTTAGAGAAGTTTGGTGGTGGTTTCGTGGTCTAATTCGAAGAAACGGGTGAGATATCGGCATTTTAAGTTTTCCGGCGAATTTTCCAACGAAAGTCAACCGGAGAAGATGAAGATGATGACAACAGAAAAGTAAATTTCAGTTTTCGTCCCTGAACTTGTCATTTTTTGCAGTTTCAGTCCCTCATGTGTGTTGCACGTGTCCAATTTAACGGCTGAAACTTAACGACGTTTGGCGAGGGACGATGATTGAAAAAATCTGCAAACTTTAAGGTCAAATTGTAATTTTTTCACTTAAGGGACGAAAAGTGAAAAACGTGTCAACTTCAGAGACGAAAAGTGTAATTTACTCTTTATTTTATGAATGAATTTAGCACCTTGTTATATATATATTGGTAGATTATTATTTTGATTATTATTAATTTAAAGGAACGTATGGTTTAGTTAGAGTTTATTAATAAATATTTCTGGAGCTTAATGTTTATCGTCGTAATACTATGTTATTATATTTTATTATTGACTCGCTATATTAGAGATCCACTTTTAATTTTTGAGCCAGACCCTGAAAGTTATATATATTCTCGAAGACGGCACTGATTACTTGGGGAATTTTTTCTGATATCGTATCTCGACTGACAGTGGTGGAACCAGACACAAAAGTGACCGATAGCACAATTTTTTCCCCACTAGTTTTGTATCGGCATAAAGTAACGATAATAATGGTAACGACTAAATTGTTACGACTTTTAGCGTTTTTTAATGATTTTTGGCTATTTATAATGGTTTTGTAAGAGTTTTTTGACATTTTTAGTAGTTTTTGTTTTTCATTTAGTTGTACAGATACATTTTTTATAAGTTTTATTGAAAGAAAAATGTTTCAAAAGTTTAAAGTTGGTCACATTGACTGATATCCTATATTTATTTGACCCGTAACACCATTTTACGAAAAATTTGTACTACATGAATTTAGCGGACCCGTAGATCCGACTATCCCTAACTTCAATGTGGTTCCGCCCCTGGTCGAAAAAAACGTACACACAATTTAACCACCCATATGGCGATATCACATTCATTTTAGCTCTCATTTTGACGTATAATACGATGTAATCCTCTCATATATTGACGATCCACCCACTGATACACAAAGTGATTTTTTGGTATACGGTTAAATATGTTTATTTGATTAATTTGTGTACTGTTCTAAAAGCTATCGACTCAAAAAATAAATGATTTTGTAATTTACTTTTTATTTGATAAAAAAATGTTTTACATAAAACTTTTAAGGAACGGTTTGGATGTTTTTATGCAACGATCGATTTTTTGACTCTGTGGAACGGTTTGGCTTTTTACGAAATGTTTTTTGATAGATGATAATATGAAATCGATAAAGTTAGTTTCGAGGTAGTTATAATATGTATAAGTGCTTTGGTTTTATTGGATGGCTGGTTTCAAGAAAGTACTCTAGATATATATATTAAAGAAAAAAATATTTAAATGTCACCCTTGTCATGCTATAGTTGTATAGTTCATAAAAAAAAAAATATTATTGTTTTTTCTCTAAAATATGGCATCTAATAAAGAAGTGGTGGTAGCAATGGTACCCTTTGTAACACAAGGCCATCTCAACCAACTCCTCCACCTCTCCCGCATCATCTCCGCCTACAACCTCCCTGTCCACTTCATTTGCACCGCCACCCATATCCGCCAGGCCCGTTTACGTGTCCACGGCCCAAACTCACAAAATGACAACAACAACAACATTATTTTCCATGAACTCCCCGATCTTGACTTTATATCCCCACCTCCTAACCCAAATGGCCCAAATGGATTCCCTTCTCATCTTATCCCTTCTATTAACTCGTCTCTTAATCTCCGCGGGCCAGTGGCCGATATAATTCGTTCTTTGTCGAAAACGTCTAGGAGAGTCGCGGTCGTACATGACTCTGCCATGTCTTACGTCGTGCAAGACGTGAAAATGATACCAAATGCTGAGACGTACGTCTTTCGTGCACTTTCTGTTTTTTACTCTTTTTGTTTTAGTTTTGAAAGGCTAGGGAAAGAGATTCCGTTTGAAAACGAAACGATACGAAAGATACCGACTTCGGCGGAAACAATGAGTCGGGAATTTTTGGAGTTTGTCAAGATTCAATATTCGCATCAAACGTTTCATGTTGGAAATATATATGATTCATCTAGAGCTATTGAAGGAAGGTTTCTTGAAAAGCTAGAAAAAGATGAGATATATGGTAAAAACCATTGGGCCGTTGGACCGTTTAACGGTGTGAAGAAGCTAGAGACCGATATCTCGGCTAGTTCACAAAACCGTGACACAAGCTTGCAATGGCTAGACAAGCAACCTTCAAAGTCGGTGATTTATGTTTCTTTTGGCACGACGACTACCTTCACGGATGAACAAATCAAAGAGCTCGCTATCGGGCTAGAGAAAAGCGGGCAAAGATTTTTGTGGGTGTTAAGGGATGCCGATAAAGGGGACGTGTTTAAGAATGAAGAGGGTAAGGGGGTTGGGTTGCCAAAAGGATTTGAAGAGAGGGTACAGGGGAGAGGGTTGGTGGTGAGAAAATGGGCCCCCCAAGTAGAGATTTTGGGTCATTCGGCGACCGCTGGGTTTGTAAGTCATTGTGGGTGGAACTCCTGCATGGAAGCATTGACTGCAGGAGTTCCAATCGCCACGTGGCCTTTCCATTCTGATCAGCCACGCAACGCCTTTTTGTTGGTAGATGTTTTAGGGGTCGCATTGACTATGAAGGAGTGGGCGAGTAGAAATGAGGTTTTAACATCGGCAAAGGTGGAGGAAGTTATAAGAAAGTTAATGGATACGAAGGAAGGGACTATGATAAAGAAGAGAGCGGCGGATTTGGGTGATGATTTGCGGAGGTCAATGGATGAAGATGGTGTGACAAGCAAAGAATTGGATTCACTCATTTCATATATCCGTAGGTAGTGTATGTAGTCGCATACATGTTTCTCACGGTAATAAAGTTATTGTAATAAAAATGTAATTCATAATTTGATGCAATTTCTATTCTTGTTTAGAGTTCAGTGCGTTGTATCACTTGTAAGCTAGATAGAGTACAATTTAGACATCCATGTGTATTATTCGTGCATTTTAATGAAAATGTTTTGTACTTGCTTGCTAGAAATTAAAGGTTTCTAACGACAATACAATTGTAGCAATTCAAATCTAGTTCTTATGTACGTGGATTTTCTAGTTTCGTTATTTGGAAATCCGATATGGTTGACTAAAGGACGTGATGACGACTTTTTTTTTTAGATGGGGATCGCTTGCAGCAAGGATCTAGCTTATGTTGTTTTAATCAGGTCCACGCTAGAGAGTCCCCTCACCTTCAATACCTAGTAGGAGGAGAAACTCCCAACTCGATCAACCGCCCAAAAGCACGACATTTAGTTGGGATAAAACTATGTCCCCTTTGCAGGACTCAAACCTGCTTTACCTGAAGAACTTTATTTTTAAAATTCCTTCAAATGTTCTTCACATGTCTCGAAATCAAAACCTACAGCATAAAAAGCTTTATCATATAATAGTGCAACTTTTATAACATAATATACAAACTTTTGATACATACCTTTATTAATTAATTCAAATCTATTATACTAATATCACGTAGTTTAATGTAGTGCCCGAGCAAGGGGGCCCAATGCCTCCTTTAAAACTTAAAGTTAGTCATTTTTTTAAAAAAAAATTTTTATAAATTTTTAAAATTTTATTATAAGTTTTTAACATTTTATCATTTTTTTAATTAGTTCATTTTTTATAAGTTTTTTAATTTTGTCTCCTCTATTTCTTTTTTTTTGGACCGATTTTGATTTAATATATATTCTCATTCATAATAAAGAGTCAGTTTCCTCATACTTTAGGTATAAAATTTAAATCCACATCATTCACCACATCGTGATGAGCTAAATAATCATTGGCCATGTAATATATGGACAAGTATATATGGTTACTAAACTTTTTAATTTTTTTGTTATTTCTGTTATGATGTTCTTGTATAAGTGGTTTTTTTACATCTGAATTCTGAATATAGAGAATATAGACAAAGACCGTTTACATTTCATTTTCCTTACATGAGATATAAAAGGAAAACACTTACTTTTCTAGAAGCATACATAAATTGACTAGGTCTATATGTTTTGTCAACGTGAATGTCTTCAGGGTATTCACAGTCCAATTTGTCGTTCTGTGTTGATTAAATCAAACCAAACCTGCATCCTTAGATTTAAATATATATATATCAAACCATATAACATCAAGAGTCCATAACCATCTATACATTGTATTGGATAATCGGGTCAAAAATCGAAAGAACCTAACCATAAATTGTATTTTTTTTTTTCTTTTTTCAAAGGATAAGCTATCATATTATTATTTGCTAAAGTATACATATTTTTATATATAAAATATCAAATGTAGATGTCTTATGTGTATAAATTGAAATTATTGATTTAATATACACAGCAACAGACATCAACCATACGGGCTTGCCGTCAAAATAATGAGTTTCCCTTCTTTAAATAAAAAGTATATGATTTTTTAAAAGTTTTTTGTCCAACTGTAATTTATTAATTTATATATGGGGCAAACCATGAAATCCACAAATAGAAGGTAACTAGATTTTAGACCCGTGTTAAATACATGAGTTTTATAACATTATCAATATAAGAATTAGTATATGGAACAAAAAAAATACTTATACGTTAAAATGTAAAAATATGCTTAAGAAATAATTGAGATATTCAAATGTAAATACTGAAGGATAAATCATATAAAGGTTGGATGGTGTAGCAAAGTTTTTTTTATACAAAATCTTCCAGATTAGCAATATAAAGTTTAAGTTTTCAATTATAATAGTCAATTTATATTATATTAATTAATTTTTCTATGTATAATAGTTATCTAACTACATTAATATTTTATTTTTATAAATAAATATACATAACATCTAATTTTGAATTACTTTTTCTAACGTTATATTTATGCAATGCAAGCTTCTATTTAAGAGTATTATGATTTTATATGATATTACTAATATTTTTTGATAAATATTTTAAACAAAGTTAACAACTTTTCTTAAAAAGAGTATATATATAAGAAAATTATTTAGAATATCAAAAAACTAATCATAAATTGTGAAAGAAAGTTAGTAAAATTATTAATATTTTAGACAACAAATATAAAAAATTAGCTAAATAGATATGTAAATGATGTAATCATGTAATACATATATGAGTAAATATACATATATATGATTATATGTATGTATATATAAAAATTCGGTTCGGTTAACCGCGGATAATGAATATTGAATACCGTAATCGAACCGTTACACATCGGGTTTTTTGTTTTTGGTTTTTTTGGTTTCGGATCATGCGGTTTGGTTCGATTTTTCGATTTTCTGATTCATTTCTTACAAGAAAGATTACAAAACAATAAAAGGTTTATAACAAAATAATTAAAGAAAGGGGAACTTACACGGGAAAAGCAAAACAATAAATGGTTTATAACAAAGATTTATTAGGTTTCCGTTATGTTGAGTCAAATCAAATTTAGTCATTGCATTTAACCTGAGTCAATTTGGATACGTCCAAACTGAACCTGAATATTTCACATTTATATAATCTTTAGCAAGTAGTTCTTCAAATCCTAATAACTCAGATTGAGATCTAACAAATGTCTCGATCTCTGTCTGCTACAATATGTGAATTATCAACTTAAGATGAAAGATAAAGATAACATGTGTATTATGCAGCACGATTGAAGATATCTCAAGTTGGTGTTTGTCACAATTTATGCGTTGTCCATTCTCTTATTGGCTATAACCAAAGTGGAAGGTACTGTGGACACCATTCGTGCACGGATGCCACCATCTGAGATTCTTTTGACCAGAGCCAAACAAAAGATCAACACGTGACAATGAAAACTAACAGAATGCTAGGGATTCGCCTATTAAGAACCCATTCCATTAGAGCGTAAGGTGAGGCACATATGAGACAACAACTTCATACATTTCATGATTTTGCTATCAAACTCAATTGGATTGAGAGATCATCTAAAGTTCTTTATAACTTTATTAATTTGTGTTCACGATATCAGCTTGGGTTGTGTTACTAAGAATTTGGAATACTAAAAAGTGAGAATGGTTGTTATTGGCATTGGCATGATATTCTTAAATTAACATATTACATCTTCAATAGCTAATTTTATGTCCTGATCATTACATGTAACTATATATTAATTAATTTATATAATATATATGTACGGTAAGGACAAGTCTAGCTCATCGGTAATTATACTTTAGTTTATATAGTTAGTATTAGTTTAGTGAGGAAATATTTTTCAAATTGTAACTTTCTTCATCCCATTTTAGTGTTTTAGTTTGAGTATTTTTTTTTATTATTATTATTATTTTTTAAGTTCAGTTGTAAATATTTTTATTTGTTCTATATATAACATTTAAGTATATAATAGATGTGAATAGATTGACTTTTAAAAGTATTTCTCATTGTTCTAGTTTTCGCCAACTATTATAAAATATAAACATAAATAATTACATTAAAAATCAAAGGAATAAGATTTAAAATGTCAAACAAAAATATTTAAAATGAGATAGAGAAATTATCTTTTTCATTATTTAATTCTAGCTACATTATTGTTCTAATGAAAACAAAAAAACAGTCGTCACCAAAAATATATAGCAGGCTTGTTAAAGGAAAATGATAAATCATCTTAAAGATTAAACTGAAAATCCTTATAAAACTATAAGAAGGTGACATGTGTTATCTATTAATTCTTTTTCCTAATTTTGCCCCTGATATTTCCATATGTCAGCATCCAATAATTATGAGGATTTTTATACTATTTTATTAAGAATATTAATCATTTTTCTTTGTTAAAAACAACACGATTTGAGATTGATCATTCATTCTTTAAAAAGACTATTCCTTGTCAGTATCACATTAGACAATAACCAATCTTTCAATACGTACATTCATAACGCAATGACTAGTTTACAATCTACAACGATTAAATCATTAATCAATTAAACATCCCACACACATGTTTATTCAACTCGTCTTCCTAGAAACAAGCGAGCTAAAGAGAAATGAAGTACTCCCACCTTAACGGTGTTTGACTCGTTAAACAGATGGGCCGGACAAGTGCGCATGGCATTGTGTTAATTTACTTAATTGCCTCTTAAGGATCCTATGAGCCTATGGCGAGGATTAGTACATAGCCTAAAGCCTTAAACTTTTAATGAGTACATTTTTAACTACCGTAAAGGACTTTTGTCTTCACAAAACCCATGTTAGTTTAAGGAATTAGGACAACATTTTATTCTAGGATACAACATTAATGCACGAGATTACAACTAAGATTCCGATTCCATATCTCTACCTCGAATATGCGAAATGAGTGAGTTCAATTCTTTATGACCAATACCGCCTTCCAACATTGACCTCCGCAACTCACCACCATATTCCGCCGCTCTCTTCCTTATCACCTGCCCTTCCCCTGACTCCATCAACATCCTAACAACCTTCTCCACCGCCACAGACGTTAACAACTCGTCTCTAGACACCCAATCTCTCATCACGACCGCAATCCTTAAAACGTCCGTTAACAAAATCGCATTGTATGGCTGATCTGTATGGATCGGCCATGCAGCAATCACGACCCCTCTTGTCATTGCTTCCATACATGAGTTCCATCCACAATGACTCACAAACCCGCCTGTTGACAAATGACCCAATATTTCCAATTGGGGCGCCCATTCCCTAACAACCAACCCTCGACCCTTGACCCTTTCTTCAAATCCTTCGGGCAACATGACCCGTGGCCCGTCTTTGTCAAACACATCCCCTTTATCTGCACCCCTCAACACCCACAAAAATCTTTGCTCACTTCTTTCCAATCCAATGGCAAGCTCTGTGATCTGCTCATTTGTGAACGTAGTTGTAGTTCCAAACGATACGTAAATCACAGAGCTTGCAGGCTGCTTGTCCAGCCATTGTAAGCATTTATGACGGATATGGTGATCCGTCTTTGGGTCATCAGTCCCGATCTCTATGGGATTAAATGGGCCAACGGCCCAATGGTTTTTCCCTGAAATTTCTTCTTTTTCAAGTAATTTAAGAAATTTCTCTTCTATAACTCTAGATGAATCATATATACTTCCAGCATTTGTAATACTATGCGCGTATTGTAGCTTTACAAAATCAACAAAATCTTGGCTCATACTTAGACTAGGTGAACTTGGAAGCCTACGTATCGTATTTACTTCGAAAGGTAGCTCGCGCCCGAGGTTTTCCCAAGCAGAACAAAAAAAGTGAAAAACAGATAAAGGCCGAAACACATATGTTTGAACATTCTTGTCCATTTCTTTCACATCTTGGACGACATAAGTCATGAGAGTGTCATGAACCACGGCTACTCGTTGCGAATTTCGCGAAAGAGAGCGGATGAGGTCAGCTACAGGATGGCGAAGTTGAAGTGTGGAGTTAAAGATAACCTGGAGGTGTGTAGGGAAATGAGATTTAGCATTTGGGTCAGGTGGTGGTGAAGTGAGTTCAGGGTCTTGGACTTCATGGAACCGAATATGGTTGTTCGGGTTCCAGCCGTGGAGACGTTTACGAGCCTGGCGGATGTAGGTTTCAGTGCTAATGAAGTGGATTGGGATATTATATGCGGAGATGAGGCGAGAGAGGTTAAGGAGTTGGTTTAGATGGCCTTGTGCTAAAAACGGGACCATTACTACTACCACTTGTTCGGATGCCATCTTTTTTGTTTTTTTAGAAACTTGCTCGCTAATTCTATCTGTGATTGGGTGTTATTTTATAGCATCAACTTACTAGTAACATAACTTTTTCAATGACCACATGGTTTCATTAGGTTTAAATCATGCTTCTAGACAATGTTTTTTATATATATATACTAGTTATTCAATCCGGGTTCAACCCGGACTTATTAATAAAAGATTTATAATACTAAGTTACGTTCATGTTTAAGAACTGTGGATAGTTCAACCATACTTATCAACTCGGAATAGTATACGTTATATATTTCGAATAACTATAACTAGCTTATTAAAACCCGCATAATATGCGGATAATTTAAAAATCTATTCTTATAAAAAAATTTAGATTATTGGAATTTAAAAGAACATGTATAAAATACGAGTATTAGAGTTTTCAAAAGAATATAAAAACTTTTTTTTGTATAGAAAAAGACATCATAATAAGAAAAATACAAATGAAATGTATTTATAGAAGTAAAGTGCTTATGATATCATAAGTAAATTAAAAAAAAAACTAAACTTTAAAAAAGAATTTAGAGATGAAAAATAAGTTATTTTTATAAAATGATGATGTCAGAACAATTGTCATTTATTTAGTACTAGATTATGAACCCGCGTAATACGCGGGAGAACATATAAAAAGTACTCCAATATAAATACACGTTATGACGAAACCCTTAAGCGTAAGAAAAACTTTTCTCTTGATTAGAATTGAACCTATGACTTTTTTATATATTACTCCGTAATTATTAATTTTTTAAAATATCTTACAGTTAACTTTTATAAAAGATGCAAAACTTTATAAATTAAATATCTAAAATGAAGAGTTAATAAGACGTATATATGTATTTGTTTTATATTTGACTAATAAAAAAACTCATGTCATCCATTTATACACTAAAAGATAGTTGTTCTAATTACTTATAGATCAATCACAATCTTGATTTCTTTAAATTGACTTTTGTTTTCAATTTTGACTTTTGCTGTTATAATTATAAATTCAAAATATAAATCCACAATACTTTAAGTATTAATATAATATAAGAGTAAATTACAAAAACTATCCCTATGGTTTGTTCATTTTATCGTGAACCATGTCGGAAGTTTTTTCATTAATCATCCCTACAGTGGTAAAACAATTACAAAAACTGTTTTACTACTAAAATTATTTTACTTTATTTAAACTAAATATTATTTTTATCATTTATTTAAGATTTAAATATTTATATTAAAAAAAAACTATCACCACCATTTTTTTTCATCTTTCATCGTTTTATAATTCTCAATCTCTGTTTAAACCTCGTACATTACTATCTATAAAAAAAACTTGTCTTTATTTACTCTCTTATGTTTAAATAAAAACTTGTTTAAAATAAGCCAGATCTTGTACACCATATATAAAAGTTGAGTTAGAAACTTGGTAAAAAGGAAAAATAACATATCTATAACAATTAGTAGCTATAAGGTAAAATAAAACAAGTATTAAAGTAAAACAAATAAAACAATAATTTTCTATTCACTGAAAATCACTATGCATCATTTACTTTGTGAATATTCGTGCATCAATTTAATTATGATATAAAGTTCAAGATCTTGTCCCATTTATTTTCTTTAATATTTGTTTAAAATACCTAACCCCACAATTAGTAATTAAATAAGATGAAGATTCTTCAAGTTGAAACAACTTCATCCTTAACATTTGAATTATGATTAAGTGTCAAAATTTAATAATCAATTTAAATCCTCACCATTGATTTTAATAATATATTTTCATCTTTTGTTATTATTAATTAGTATTTAATGAGAATGTCGTTGAGGTTTAATTTATCGTTTAAAAAAATAACTATTAGTTAATTAGTTATAAATTTTTTAAATTTTATATAAAGTATAAATGTTGAAGATATAAAGTAAATTTTTTAAATTTTGTGTTTGTACGTTTCATAAGTGGGTCTAAAATCACATTAATGATATCTATCATATAACTAAAAGATGAGGTTGAAGATATATTTGGCACCCCTTAAAACCCTTAAGTTATATTTTTCCTTCTCTCTCTCTCTTACTTTTTTTTGTAATCTTTTTTTCTATTTCTATCTTATCTTTATAAAAATAAACCTTATTATTAACAAATTATCTAAAGTCCATCTATTACACTTTATAATCACTAAAACTATTTTTTTATCGTTTAGTTTTTTTTATATATCAGTAAAATTACTATCAATATTATTTTTGTATCTACCAATATATATATAACAAGGTCCTAAATTCTTTTATGGAGAAACAAGGACCGTTAGATGAGATCAAACTTTTAATTACAACCCTTAGATCTAAATAATAGTATCATTACCAAATTTAACATTAAGTAAACAGAACATTAATCCATCTACTTTGGATAATTTACACTTTTTTGTTTTCCATCACTAATTTACAGTTTCCACCATTAATATTTAATCACTAATATTAAAAAAACACAATATTAGTCCTTGTATTTGAAATAATTAAATTTTGGATATTTAATAAAGTATCTATATACCTAGGAAGCCATAGATCGATCGATCAGTGTAATGTGTAAACATAATGAACTAATATATATACTCATGCATGTATGAGTTTATATTGTAACCGTATTATTAAGTTATCAAATCGTTTACAATTATATTATATACATTAAAGGTCTTTTAGATTATCCGACTATTATTTAACTAACATAAATAACTATTAATTTATTAACAAAAGAAAAAGCATGTTATTCACTATATATACTAGATACTATATTAAACTCATATGTTGTGCGGGATAATTGAGAACAAAAATATAAAAACAATAATTGATAGTTACATTATTATTCATAGTTATGGTAATATAAAGAATTATCAGATTACGACTGATAAAAAAATAAAATTATAATTTATGAATATATTATATACGCTAAGTATAAAAGCAAGACTAATGAAACATAAATATTTAAATCATAAAATTCTTTCTCATGATATATAATTATTAAATATAATATAATAAATACTTTTCAAAAAATAAACATAATATAATAAACAATTTTATTTGATAAAAGATAATTATCATTGAATTAATTTTAAAAAAAAGTAGTATAATATATATAATCTTTGTACTTATATATAAAATGAAAAATTAAATATTAATGATTAGGATTATGATTAATGATTATGATCAAAATTGATGATAAAGATTGTACATGGTAATATAGATATAACAATTTAAATGGAGAATATGGCACCTCTTTAAAATTCTAATGTAACAAAAAAACTAAAAATGTCACTTATGAAACTATCATCTCTTAGTTACATAGAGAGATTGAATACATGGTATATAATTATAAACACATAATGAGTTTGAATTTTTCATTACATGCCTTAAATTTTTTATTAACTTAGTTTAATTTCGTACGCATATTTAAATTTCAATGCAAGAACAATTACCTTTTATATATTGACAAAATATTACAAGAAAAAAATTAAAAAAGCCATTTTTGATGCAAATAAAACTTTACATAACAATACAATTGTATTTTAACATGTTTTATCTATAATTAATAATTATGTTATTCTTAAAACTTATTGTGTTTATTTCACGTATTTATTGTCTCGCGTAATATACAGAAAATATAATTTTACTTTTATATATACAAAAATACGATTTTCTTAAATAATTATTAATCAACTGAAATATTTTATTTCATTTAATTAACATTTGCTTATGTTGTTGATCCTATCAAATTGAAAAACTTATTACTTGACACTTTTTAATAAGTTATTCATTATATGTTTTTCCTAATAAATCTAGAAGTTGAAATTTAGGGTCTCTTATAAGATTATATTATGAACTTTCAAATCTTAATTATTGTATTATAATTTGCTTTTACATAAGTTATGTTAATTAAAGTAAATATTAAAAGTTTAAGATTTTAATTTCCTAAATATTTTAGTTTTTAAATTTGTTACATAAATCCAATATTTGTTTCAAATATTATTAATATTAATAATAAAATTCAACCATGATTTTTAAAAAATATTTTAAAATTTTCTAAAAATTTAACTATAAGTACATATTTCGAAACCTCAATATATTGATGCGAAATTAATTTTAAAAATTTCAAAAGGTTAACTATAAACACAAAAAGTAAACTTTCAAAAGGTGAGCTACTGGCAAGGTCTTAAACCTTAAGGAAATTCATCAGGGTATAAATCACACTTTCGAAATTTGTATGAATGGATAATTAAGAGGGATTTCAATAATATTGGGTTTTATCTCAGACATGCGTGGTTCAAATGCTAACTACTTTTGTTTTGTTAAATTTTCTTTATATGTATATTTATATAAACATTAAACTACGTGAAAATTATAAAAAAATGACTAATATAGTTACACTAATTAAAGAGAAGTCAAATCCATATAGAGCTCTTATTTATATTCCGCTAAACAAATCTGTTTATATTGAATTTCAAACTATCACTTGACACAATAATTTGAAGTGTTACTAATTGTTTATAGAAACATAAAATCATGAAATTTTATGTTTTTTTTTCTATATAAAGACATACATTAACAACAAGATACTAATTAATTTACAACTTTGGCACCATGATACTAATTAATCTATTTTCAACATCTTTTATATATGGTTGTCAATGTATGATATTGTGAAACGATAACTTGTCACTAATTAAATATATCTCGCGTATTATGCGAGACAATAATCTAGCAAATCTACTAAAGCAAATTCATTCATTTAATATATGAAATTTTTTTAAATTTAAAAGGCTCTTTTATTATTATTGGGAGATATAACACTAAAACAAATAATCATGTTTCATTTGTAGCTATTAAACAAAAGATATTATTTTAAGTATTTTGGTTTATAAAAATGACACTATATATCAACTTCCAAACTCATAGCCGTAAAGATACACTAGGTCCATTTAAGATGCTTTTTTAATTTCATTGCTAGTTTAATTAAAATCTAAAATGGTAAATGAGGTAAGCAATTCAATCCAAATGCTAATATTCATTCTTGTTTTTCATTTAAGGGTTATAATTTTTTCAAAAATGAATTTAAAAGGCTCTTTTATTATTATTGGGAGATACTCAGGTTAATTAATAAAATTAAGACGAAAAGAGTTGGTGATACTAATTTTCAAAATTGGCAAATAGTCATTTTAAGAAAAAAAAATTTAGATAATTGCATTTTAATTCACATAAGACTTAAGCTAGTAAGGAAATAAATCATAAATCAATTAAAAATTAATTTAAACTTTAAATAAGATGATGTCAAAATAAAAAAGAAATAGTTAATATGAATAAATCTAACAATAACAAGTAAGCATTATTTAAAAATTAATGATGTCATAAGAATTTTGTTATACTTATATAAGAGATAAGAGATGATTTTTTTTCCAAAATTAAAGTTAAAGTCTTAAATAGGTCAGGAGCAAAGGCGAGACGAGGTCTAATGGGTTCTCAGCCTCCCACGACTAGACAACGTGAAGATTGAAATTATGTCTGATTTCATAATATTTGATATGAGCCACCATTTCATACAAGTCACGCTTATTTGTTTCCTGACTTATTTAGAGCATTGTGTGAAAATGAAAGATCAGAAATTCATATCTCGTTGACTGATTGATTCATTTAATATTAACTCCACTGGTTTGATCAATTGCAACTAGTGAAAGAGCTCTTTTAACATTGAAAATTTTGTTACTAGCCCCTCTCAACGTAAAATTCTGAATTCGTCATTGGAAAAAGTAATAATAATGTGTTTAAATTTATCGTTAAAAGAAATAAATTATTTTTTTTTCTAAAAAGGACCACATGGTTTGAGAAATCAAGACAAATATTGGTTAGTTACATGTCTCGGTGAATTATTGTATCAACTTGATACTATCAAGTACGAGTACTGCATATTTTATTTGACGGAGCTTTTAAGAAAGGAAAATGTTTTAGGAAACAGATAACAGCTTAACAAGACAATAACACCAATCACCAATTACGGGTGAGCAAAAACCGAAAAAATTCAACAAAACCGAACCAAAAAAACCGAAAACCAAAAACAGAACGAAATTCATTGGTTTGATTTTTGTTTTCCAAAAATCGAACGATCGGTCTGGGTTTCGGTTTCATATGCCAAAAAACCGATCAAAAACCAAACCAAACTGAACCCATTATATTTTAATTTACTTTGTAATTATATCATATTACATTTATATTTATTATTTATAATTTGTAAATATGTTAATATATTTAAACTTTTTTTTTAGTGTACAAATCTATATAAATTGTATGTTTTAGATGAAAACATACAATAAATCAATTCGTTTTATAAAAAAAAAAAGTTAAAAAAAGTAATATGAAAAAAAAAAAAGATGACATCGGGCCTAATATACAAAAAAGTTTCTAAAAGAAAAAAAAATTATTATGGCATCATATATTTCTATAAAACAGCCTAGGGAAATTTTTTTGCATGCAACATAAGAAAAAATTTCTAAAATAATTTTGTTTTATTTATATAAGAGATTCGTCCCAGTTTGAAGATAAAGAATTTCTGAAGAAATTTTTTTTCTTAATCAAAGATCGATACAATGAAGCTGGTCAAATCTTGAATTGGACTTGGACCGATCACAAGGCTGGTGGAACTTTCCCAGTTACAAGATTTGTTATTTCGGATCCAGAAGGTTACTTTATCATCTGCTAATGATCCTTGGGAATGGACTTTGGACCGATCACAAGGCTTTTTGGTTAAATCAATCTACTCTCGCCTTGTAACATACCGAACTTTTCGTGTTTGACTATTTGACCTTCCGTTAGTTAACGTTAGGTTCGTTAAGTAAATGTGAGTTATATGTGATTATATGATTAAATGCTTATGTATTTAATATAAATATGTAAATGTGAAGTTTAATGAAAGTAATCAAAGTGACGTTAAGTAATTAAGTGATTGTTAGATCGTTAAGACTCCTGGTAGAAAGGTAAGCTAAGAAAGTGAAGTTTATAAGTTGAGGGGTCCCAAGTGTAACATAATGGGCTGATGGCCAGGGGTTAGTAAGCAATTAGGAAGCCCTAATTATCACAAAAGCTACTGCAACGTGTGTGTGAGAACCCCCAGCCGATTTCCCTCCCTTTCCAAGCGAAGATTCAACTGTTTCGTGTCGTTTCAATCGAGTTTTGTTAAGATCTTGAATCCCCTAAGTCTTCTACAGGTAATATAGGTAATATTCTCCTTGAAATCTGATCTTGTGAGTCATAGATGAGTATTCAATCCAGGCCATGGGGTTTAGGTTGGGTTAATTGATTAAACGGTTACCGATTTCATGTTATTCGGGTGATTCAATGATTGGTTTATGTGGTAAATGATTCAAGGATTAATTGGTATTTTCAATGAGTGATTTTGGTCTTATTTTAAGTGTATTTGATGTTCATAAGACCTGGAAATGTTTTAAAGTCGTTTGAGATGTGTTTGGTTAGGTTTTGGGGTTGTTTTTTACGACTGGTCGTCGTAACTCCCGTTAGCTGGGTAATTGCGATAACACCTCCACTGTAACTCCCGTTACAAATTTTCATAACTCCCGTTAGGTGCGTAACTCCCGTTACAAATATTCGTAACTCCCGCTAGGGACTGATTTTTGTTAACATTTTTAAACGACCATAACTTTTGAACCGTAACTCCGTTTTTGACGAATAAGCTATCCACGGAATCGTGGGAGAGTCTATTTTCCAATGGTAATATCACTTAAAGATGAATGAAACCTAAAAGTGTTCAAATGGTTAATATAGTGAGCGAAGGTCAAGTTTTGTCGAGTTTAGTGAATTGTAATCTAATGGTCGGATCTTTGTTGAATCAAGCATTGACATGGGGCAAGTATTTAAAGCTTGGTTATGATCATAAGTAAGAAGGCGATTAGATTGTTAATAATCATTTAATGATTATAGGTAGTCGGGAACACATAAAAGACACTTTAAAGTTGCTTATTGATCGTTGTGCTCGTCATCAGGTAAGATACACTACTTTGACATGCTGAGGGTTCAACAAAAACATAGTTTTCATATAATAACTTCCCAATTGATATCTTGTTTACTTATGGTTAATCGGGATTATACGGGAGGTGATATGGGCTATGAATATGCATATTTAAACCTGAAATACTACCCCAAAAATATGTGATGTTATGATATGATATGAAATGCTTTGAGTTATTATGAAATACGTTATGTTATGCACTGTGTTATGCAATGAAAGATGATATGTAATGATATGCTATGAGATGTTATGCAATGATATGAGATGTAATGATATGCTATGACATGTTATGCAATGATATCAGATGTGATGATATTATATGAAATGATATGTAATGTTTTGAGATGAATCGAAAAGTGATATATGTTGATGATATGTGATATGTGCATAATTACATGGCTTGTTCATCTAGTTCACTAGACTTATTAAGTTTCCATGACACATGCACGTTTAAGGGCCCAAACGTAAAAGATGATTACGTGATGATGTTTAGGTAACGTGGACACCTAAACTATATGAGATGTGAAAATCGAATGTGAAAGTGTTAAGCTTAACTCGTGCTTGCCCTTGCCCGGCTAAGTGCGTAGATGTGGTTGCTTGGGTGGCTCCTTGCAACATGGTCAAAGATGTGAAGAGTAATACGGGAGGTCTGACCCGCTCCACTTGTCTTGAACATACGGATTACTCCGGGGATTGGCTTGCCATTCCTTAACGACAATGATGTACAACCGTAAGGTTTGTCCATCCAGTCGGGTGTGACTTATGTCACACTTATAAAGATGCATATGTTATATGAGATGCGTGACTTATGTCACAATTACAAAGATGTTTAGATGTTATATGTGGAGATGCAAAAGATGACTAGGCACATTTAGAATGACCCATCATAATATGAAAGATGTTGATACTATGAGATGTATGTGAGATGATATGTTTGATGACATGTGCCTTAACGACTTAATACGACTTTTATATATAATGTTATAAATGGACAAACGTTTTATAAATTATGTGTTATCTTACTTAGCTAATTCGTTAGCTAACACTTTCTCTTTTAAAATGTGTTGTACCCTCAGGTCCAACAATAGTGAGCAGGTAGATGTGAGAAGATGTGAGGCATGGGTAGATGATCTTGAAGCTGGCTATAGTTTACCCATAGTGGCTGCTCGCTTAGAAATTTGTTTTATGTTTAGATAATATTGACTTGTATTGATAATGTACTCGGTTGTTTAATGTTGGGCAATCGATGGATTTCCATTTAGACTTATTTTGATGATATGGCTAGTAACACCATTTAATGAATAAACCAAACAGATTTTACTGGTTTGGACTTTTAAAGTTTAATTCCGCTTTCTTTGACGCCGTTAGGCGAAAGTTTTTGAAAATTCATGTTTTTAAATGACGGGTGTTACACTTCAAGACTCCCCAACTGGGCCCCATAGATGGGTCTTCCCATGGAATAAAGTTGCACCCCTTAAAGTTAACATCATTGGATGACGTCTCGAGATGGATCGGCTAGCTACATTGGACCAGCTTCAAAGCAGTAATATTATGGTTACTTAGCCTCTTTGCCCGCTTTGTAACTCACATCCCGAAACGGCTATGCATCTTTTTATTTATTGTTCCTTTGCGAACACTTTATGGAGCCTTGTACAATTGTGGTGTCGTACTCCCCTCTCCAAGCCACACGCCCTGATCGACCTCTTGGAAACCCATAACCATATCTGCAACTCCTCCCAACAACAAAAGTTATTCCAACTTGTTAGCCTACATTTGGACCATATGGAAATGTAGGAATGATAGCATTTTCTCTTCCAAACAACCATCTTCCCGGAATGTCTTCATGGATTTAAAGGGTATTAGCTATCTTTGGCTGTCTAATAGACTAACCTCCCATAGTATCATTTGGTCCCAATGGAATTATTTTATATTCTAATTCCGTTTCTTTTTTTACCGCTTTAATTCTTATATATATATCTTCTAGCCTCTTTCTAGACTTGCCCTAGTTTGGCTCCCACTTCCACTAGTTCCTAGTCCTTTCAGCTTCAGGTTGTTTATATTAATAAAATTTGCTGTCAAAAAAAAATTAAAATTTTATCAGTATCAAATTGGTTTTTGAGGCAATAAATGCTAATGTTATTGTATACATTAAAATAGTTATTACTTGTTTTATGTTTTTCATACATTTTTTTATTCTTATTTTCTATATACATTAATTTTTATTGTTACACATTTTGCAAAATATATGATTGATTATAAACGTATTTGTATTACACTAATACTATTATATGTTATTTTTATCTAAAATTTTATCGTGTAAAAAACTTGTTTCGCAACAACAAGCGAGCACCAAAACTTGTAACAACCGTCCCAGAAATGTTCTATTTAAGTCCTTGACATATGCCACTAAATCGGTCAGACAGTCTAATTTATATGAGTTATAGACGTACTTTAGATGTTCATTATGTGCTTATGTGAACTTCAAATTGATCTAAATATTGTTATTGTACGACGAGTTTGTGATTACATTCAATAATATAGTAAGTTCGGTTCACAAATATCACAAGATCGTTAAAGAGCTCAGCTCAATTTAATTGCAAAATGGTCCTTGTAGTTGTGAATTTGCACTTTTATGGTAAGGTATAAAAAGAAGTGTAAACCCAAAAAGATTTCTATTCTTCACCACCTTCATCACCTCCACACACTCACCACACCAAGAAACACACACATAAGAAATTCTTTGATTTCGTGATTGTTAGATCGAATCGTTGATATCATTAGCTTCCTTGTAATCATCTAAACATATTTCTGAAACTGATTTTGAGGTAACAACAACGTATTTTGTGATTTTGATCAAATTAAGTTCAAACTTTTCAACTATATGTTCTTGATGATTTGGTCGATTTTGATGTCAAAAACGTGTTAAAGAACAATGGGTTTATGTTTAAATAAGTCTAGTAACTGTTTTGGCGATCAAATTTGGGTCGTAACATGCCTTAATCTTCAAAACTCGTGATTTTGTTAAGTTCAGTGTTATGTCCGTATGCCTTCTGCATCAAACGAAATTATCTTGTTCAAAACGAATTTAGTCCAACGAACTTAAGGTTTAACTTCGTTCAGTTCAGTCCAACGAATTTAATGTCTAACTTCGTTCAGTTCAGTCCAACGAATTTAATGTCTAACTTCGTTCAGTTCAGTCCAACGAATTTAATGTCTAACTTCGTTCAGTTCAGTCCAACGAATTTAATGTCTAACTTCGTTCTGTTCAGTCCAACGAATTTAATGTCTAAATTCGTTCAAGTTCAGTTCAAACAGACTTAAGGCTCACCTTCGCTCAGTTCATGTACGTAAAGTTCAGTTAAAACTATTTTGAGTCAAAATGTTCAAAGGACCAAATCATCAGTTCACCAAGGACATTTGTGATTTGAATAATCACTTAGACTAATACATGTACTTCTATATGGTTATTATGTGCATAGGAGTTCGGCAAGGCGTAATTGGATCCCGATAGATATACTTATCTATCTTTGTACTTGTTCACTGTACTAGTTCTATATATTGTACCAGATCACTGTGAGTTCACTTATTTCCCCTTTCGTACATTTTTAAAGTTCTTTATCGGGGACTGAAAAGCATGAAAACTATTTTGTACTTATACATATATATATATATTTTCTTGACTGTACTACGTTCTATCTTAAGACAGACAGACTATTTATGTACAGACTATTTTCAGACAGACTATGTACAGACAGACTATGTACAGACAGACTATTTACAGACAGACTATTTATGTTATGATACTTATTTTCTAAATGTGTGTTCTAGATCTTGAATGGGCAGGATCTTGAATACATTCTTGTGTGTACTTATTGTCTATGTATGAGACCTAAGACTTACTGCTATCAATTCATCTCCCACCTGTTCTGGGAATGGACCGTAGGTATTATGGACAGCGCTGTTAGGGTAGGCCCATCCTCATTCTCCTCAGGACAGGAGAATGCATATTACCTAGACTTATTGATCACCTGTTCTGATCACATGCTCTGGTCACCAGTTCTGACCTAGCTCGTACTTATATACTTTCTGATTGCATGAGTTCCCTGATTTATCATAGCTCGTTATGGCCAAGCGGATTAGCAGTAATAATAGACATACATATTAAGTACATTACAGATTCTAAACTATTGTTATTACAGCAAGGTACATTTGACAGCCGTACAGACTATATGACTTGACTTTTATACATACCAGTACTATGTATATTTATAAAATACTTTATGTGAATCTCACCAACTACTTTCGTAGTTGACCTTTGAACTTACATGCTTTTCAGGCTAGGTACTAGATCTTTAGCATAAGAGTCTTCCGTTCTAAGCTCATCCTTTTGGCGACGGTTCGTGCATACAAGTCCTGGAGCTACGAAGGCCTTATTACTATTCTAGCTCAAGTACTGTTCTATGAGACAATTGTTCTGTCCCATGAATTTGACTATTTTGATTCAGTTATATTCTGTAATAACATTCGTACTTCTGATCTAGACTTAATTATGATTCGTAATGACTTTATTCTCCTGATCTTTGATTAATCTTAATGGCTGTGTTGAACTTGTACTGTGTGCATTTGTACTTGTCTGTGCATCCCGTATATTCCGCTTTAGCGGGGTGTTACAAAACTAATAAATGCTAATAAAACAAAAATCCAAACCACCAAGAGCGGTTTTAGGAAAGATATCGTTTTTGTGAGTAGACAAAATCGAAACTTAGATATATATATATATATTACTAGGTATTTAACCAGCACGATGTGCGGCAATTTTAAAATTGATTTATTAATTTGAATGGTGTGACTCTGCAATAAATATTTTTTTTATTCTTTAAAAAAAGTTTTGAATTACTCGCGAATGTTGGTAAGTCTATCATAAGTAATCTTAACTCATTTCACATTAAAAAGTCTTCACAAAATAGATTCTCCATTAAACTCTTTTATGAGAAACCCTCTATAATGTCCAATGATATTGGCGGTGTACAGATCGTTTCCCTGAATATAATGACAATAAGTTTAAATACTTATAAGATAATAAATGAATTTATATATATATATATATATATATATATGTTTTCAAAAAAGAAAGAAAATAGCAAAAATGAAATACATATAAATAAATATTTAAGAAGTTTTGATATTTTAAATTCAAAACATAGATTCGAGGTGATCTCAAATCAGGTACTTAATATTGTTTCTATGTTGATACATATATTTTTAGTAATATATACGACATTTCAATTCAATTTTAGTTTTATTATTTTATTATTATATTTTTTAAATACATATAAATATTAGATATAAATATTATATAAAAAGTTTATGGATGACACATAAGATTGAGTCCTATATGGCAATTTTATAAAATAACTTTAAATTTTTAGAGACCCTAGAATTATTCGGATTCATACTGTTTTAATAATTATATAGATACATTTTCGAAAGGAACAATCGTATTTTCCTTATATATACTAAGTGCGATAAATAATACGAGTAGGTATTATTTTTTGGTTTTTTTGTTTTTTGAATTATGAATTTCGTTGGAAAATTCGTGTCTTGACGGGTCTAGCATACGTAAGTCAAACCGATAGGGTAAACCCCATACTTTGTCTTAACTGGGCCTAACATATGTTGTCTTAATCGGGTCTAGCATACGTTGTCTTAACCGGGTCCGTGCTAGAGAATTTCCTCGAAGTAGAAATGTCTATCTCAAATACCTGATAGGATAAACCCTGCCCCCTTAAAGTTGAACCTGAGTATACTTAAGTCAAACCCTTATAAAGAGAATGTCTTCCCCGACTAACTAGAGTACTAGACCATGCTTGACACCTTGATTTTTTCTTCATTATTAGCACTTATGTAAGAAGGAAATTACATTAAAATACAATTGAAAAACAAAGGAAGAATACTTTACAGTTTTGATAAACCCCAAAATCACAAGAGGATAAATTAATCGATTATCCTAAAATTTAGAAACCTTCAATTGACAAACTAATTTCGACGATCCAAGAGTACGGGTAGACCACAAACTTATGTACTTTGATAACAAATTAAACTAGATCAATACCCGGTCGTTGACCGGGTTAGAAACAAATCGACAATGCACATATATACTTAAAGAGTACACGAAACATGTTTAACTTTACCTACAAAGATATAATAGTTAAAAAAAAGAAGAAGCAAGAATCCAACTTTTACTAATAAGACGTAACACAAAACATTGCAACCTAAACATAATAGTTGAAATTAATTAATATCTAGATGGTCAAACAAATAAATTGATATTGCATGAAATTTATGGTAAAAGACTATAATTTGTGTCTTGCCACCATTGTAAAAACACTAACTACATTAATCATTTTGCGTTATATTTAGTCGGTGACCACGTTACAATATAATCCTATATATCTAAAACACATTGAAACCCGGTCCAACCTGTATTTTTACTTGAAATCATTATAAATTTTTAACACACCAACCTGATTATTTTAAATCAGATCTTGGTTGGATTTTTAGGTTGCTAGGTCGATCCGACAACCATAATAAAATGTCGGCCCATTTAACACAAAATCAACCATTTAACCTACCAACCCATCAACCCACTTGACCAAAAAACAACCTATTTTAGTTACTTGACTTAAAACCAACCTATTTGCCCCATTTACTCGTCAACCCATTTGACTAAAAAGAACGCATTTGACCCAAAACAAACTCATGTGATCTATCAGCCACATGACCCAAAAACAACCCGATTATAACTAATTAGGTCAACCGGGGTTGACCAAAGCCGAGGCAAGAATGAAACTGCTCACCAGAAGTTTTTTGTAACTTTTGCTAAAACAAACTATCTCCATTATACTTTTATATTAATAACTTTTACATTAATAAACAAACTGTTACCACAACCATCATCGTCGTTGTTACTACCGTTACTTTATATGGATACCTTTCGCGTTATAATAAATATAAGGTGAGCCCATGACCCCATGTCATTACCCTATCATCTCTCCCTGAGTTTATTTTTTTCCTCTTTCTTAATTTTCATATGCTCCTAAATTATTTCAATCCATGTAGAAAAATCGATCGATATCAAAAATTCAACATCTCTATATGTAATTTGTTTACCAACAACAATCACACGAAGCCTTGAGATCTAGTTTCATATTGTTTCTTTTCTTCATTAGCTTTTGTTGTTTCCATTTTATCTGTTTATTTATATATTTTTCTTTCCTTTTATTTGGTGAATATGACATTGAGTATGGTCATATGGATACAATAAAAAAATTGTTATGGATGCAATTTTTTTTTTCTAAACGGCAATTAGATATCCATCTTTTAACTCTTAATAACTAATTGATTTTTTAAATTATTATTATGATGCATGATCAATTAGTTTGTTTATTCTAAAGCTTTTTCAATTGTTCATCCATTAAAAGTTTATCATAAAATATTCAGTTTAGGAAAAGGATTTTTATAAAAGTAATGGACGAACATTGCATTAAAAACTATGGCTAATAAAACTCCAAAGGCATGTCTAATGGTATAAAGGTAGGTGTATTAAATATTATAAAAAATTTACCATAATTAATAAGTAAATTGACTTTCAATTTAAATGGTGGAGATTAATTTGTGGGTTTATTTTCAATGACTTAGATTAAAAGATAATTTTATTTTTTTCTCTTTGTAGTGGTAGCCATATACATATATAATTGAAAAACTTACTTTATGTCACTTTCTATGATTTTTTTTTATTAAATTTTTGATTTGGTTTCTTTTGCACCAAAGAAGTGTTTAAATTTTTTTATTATTATTATTAAATTTTTGATTTGGTTTCTTAGTTTAGACAATTTCTTTTGTATATGTGAAGTGCTTATCTTAGGCCAATCATGAGCTGTAGATTACTAGATTAGCTCACTTTCATGGTATATACACTCCATTTACATGAACGAAAAGACGCGACCTTTTTCTATTATTATTTTTTTAATGGCAAATCTAGCTGATTACTAAACTACGTACTTTAAATAGCTAAATTTTCATATTTCAAAATTGAATCTTCCAAGAGGACACGAGTTTCTACTAAGTGGGTTAAGTGACGTTGGCTTCTTAAGATCTTTCAATTACTTTATAATATCCACAAAAGGATTGAAACATGGTTGGTCACTTGGTCCAGTCCAGTTGATGGGCCTTGTGAGTTCGACATACAGAGAGAGAAATATTGTTGGGCCTTTTGTAAATCGTATGGGATGAATCTTTCATACCATTTAAATGGAAAATGAAAAATTGTCATTCTATTAAGTTGCATTTGCGTTTGAGAAGTTGATTAAAGCATATAGAGCCATAGAAGATTTTGACGACGATGATTCCAATTCGATAATGTACTGGAAGGTCATTATAATATTACAATACATTCGATTTTTGTTGGTCGGAGATAACAACCGGACATAGACTTGAATGCGGATTATAAGTTTTAACATGTCAACCGGCAACAGTTTCCATTAGATCAAACAATAGAGCATAAATCTTAAAACACAAATTTTGGTGACGAAATACAAAAAATGCAAACTTTCTTAAGAGATAAAAATAAGAAGCTAAAAACTCTAACAGTGGAAAAAAAATATAGAATTTATGTATAATAGCTTATTTTATATATATATATATAATATTATTAAATAAGCCAATTACTAATTGTATAAAGAAAATTCGCGTAAATAGTGAAGCAGGCTGATTGCCAGTTAGTTCATCGACATACCTGCTTATTTCTTTTCGTTTTTTAATCTACGTTTTTTACAACTACTATCCTACATTTGTAACTATTTAGTGCTTCGGCTATAACCATTAGACTTTTTAGCTTTTTATTTCACGATTAAAGTTTTTTGTTTGAGAGATTGTTTTCTTTTTAAATTTAGTATTAAAAAAAACCTATAATATTATATATTAGGGTTGGTTAAGAACATACCTTCATAATGAATGTCTAAGGACGACCTATGGATGCTACTTGAAGATGATGCCATCTGAAACCCCAATCTCCCGATAGGCTTTATGTGTTTTTGATAAAAAAGAAAGAAAAAAAAAACCCTAATTAAATGAGAATTAGAGACAATAGTTTTAGGGTGAAATAACATGACACAATTGCCGTCTGATAGTTTTTAAGTATAGAATTTTGATCAAAGTTAAGGTTCTATTCTATGCAAGTGTCTTGTTTTTTTTTTTTTTAAAACAATTTTGTCATTATTTTTTGCAAAGTTTTTAAAATTTGGAGTATATGTATTTTAAAGAGTTTTTTCCCCCCTTAAAACCCCCATATACTTTTCATTTTGTACCTTTCAGGTTATCGAACTTTTTTGTTCCTCAACAGGTCATTAAAAATTATCAAATTGTCTAATCTAGGTCATCGAACTTTTTAATTTCTTAATAGATCATTAAAAGATGTTATTAAGTTTTATAAATTGTATCGCGGGGTTCGAGTTCGTATTCTGGTTTGGGTCCAGATCTGGGATGCAGATTTTTAATTGGGTCTGGGTCTAGGATTATCTAAACTTTACCCATACTATGCCCGTTATCATCCCTAAATACCAATGGATTTTTTAAAATTGAATGTTTAAAAGAAAGATAATCATGGTCATAAATCCCATAACTACAATTACTAATCTAGGGCCATATGCTCCAAATCTTTTAAAAATTGATTGTGAATCAAATGATCGTGGCGATATAAAAAGTAGAAGTGGCTATCGTTAAACTTAATAACATATTTTAGTAATCAAGTAGGAAATTAAAAAGTTTGATGAACTAGATTAGACAATTTGACAACTTTTAATTAACTAAAGAAAAATAAAAAAAATTAGATGGCTGTAAGGGACAACATAAAAAGTATATAGGAGTTTTATAGAAAAATCCTTATTTTAAAATGATTTAAAGATTCAATTCTAATTAATATTTGTAATAGTTTTTTAAACCTTCTGATTTATTATACCACATGATGTTGACTCATCATTTGAATTTTAGTTGGGTAATAAATATTTTTTGTTTATAAAAAATCCTTCAAAGTTTAATATCTGGTATTAATGAATTAGTAAGGTCGGTCCTTATAATACTTCGACCCGGCGTCTTGGCTGCGTCCGACACACCAAAGGGTGTAGACGTTATAAGCACCAGTCGCGCCTACACCGGCGTCTGGTGCTTACTTCTAATATTAGACGAACGTTTTGTGAAGGAAAGTGAGGCTCGAAAAAATGATGTGAGGGGAAGAAGTGGGGGTTATAAGGAGGGGGTGTTCTTGATGCGTCTTGAAATAATGAATAGTGGAAGAAGTGGGTTAAAAGTAGGGTGTTATGAGGAGAGGCCTAAGTAATATGATGACGTACCCACCCAGATGCAATCACGCAGGGTACGATCAAAGGGTACGTATCGCTCTCGGTAAACAAGGAAAGGATTTGTATTTATCAAGAGTCCTATATTCTAGGAAAGATGATCAAATCAAATCCCTTATTCTTAGAGAAGATATGCACGGCCCGATTAAACCTATTCAAACCCTACTTGGAGACTAAGTCGCAAACCCCCTATAAATAGGGGGAAGGATGGCTAGGACGAGAGGATACTCTCACACACACATACTTTCTTGGCGTACAAAAGGTTCTCACACCTTACCGGAAGGGAATCGCCAACGAACAACCACAAACACCCCCCATTCCTACTCTCTAGGTTAACGGATTGGCTGTACAAACATGGAGGTTTCATGCGGCATATCGGTATGAGTGTGACAGTGACACCACGGTTGAACACCACCTCCAACAAAAGTAAACACGACAGTGGGTTTAAACGAGAGGTAGAACCCCGTGTGTGATAGTGCGAGTGGTTGATTTTCAATGGCTACAACTTTTTCTTAAATCAAAAGAGGGACTGTCTATGCAAAAGGTGACAAGCTACAGGGACCATTCTTGTACTTAGCTCTTTCGTTTGAAAGAAAAATCTTGGATGTTGACTTCGTGATAGTATTGGCCATTTAACATCCCTCTCTCACTCACTCACTCACTCTGATCGAATCCATTTTCTCTCTTTTAATTACTAACTTATTTAACAGCTTTTTCTTTCCACTTTTGGGAAAGAAGTTAATTAGAAAAATGGTGGAAAGCTATCTGGGTGAAGAGTTCCATGTGCCACCAAAACATCCTTCAGATGAAGCTCTCAAGAACTGGCGTAAAGCTCTCTTTGTTGTCAAAAACCATCGTCGTAGATTTCGTCATGTCGCTAACCTCGACAAACGGGTTATTCATAATGACAGGTTTTGTAAAATCAAGGTCATTATTCTTCCTCTCCTTATATACATATATTATATATACATACACTTATTTGTACATGTTTATGTGTATAATATTTTTTTTTTTTTAGATCTATGTTTTTGTTTCTGATTCTAAATTAACGTGGGAGTGTTAGATAGATTTAGTTGTTTGTGTGAAAATGAAAAATGGATAAATGAGTGGGGAGTGGGGTTTGTGTGGTGAATGGTTTTTATTTTAATTTTATTTTTATTATTATTACACATTGGTCCCACCATAAATCTAATCTTAACAATAACATGTTGGCTTTTCATAACCAAAAAGTGTTAATACTGATTTTTCTTCATGTTTTCTTTCTTTTACAAGGTTTTCGGAGGTGCATTGTCCTAATTTGACATTATTATTTTTTATTATCAGTATTATGAAAAGTTATATTTTTAAACTCCAAACTATCCTACTGTTCAATCTAAATTACATGAATACCTGAAATGAAACCTATAACTTTTTTAATAAGATTTAACGATGTTTTTATAAACTGCAACTTGTTCCTATTGGTAACATATTATGTTGGACAAATTATGAAACTTGATTCTAATAATGTTAATGTTAGTAGATCATTTTCATTATGACTATGAGACCAAAGTTTGTATCTATTTTACGCATTTTATCCCGATATAAGCAGTGGCAGATTTAGCCTGGAGTCGCCGAACAGTTTTAATGATACTAACATGCGTAAATTTAAACTACAAAATTAAATTACATCAGTGTAGGGTTGTCATTTACCTTTAAACAAAAAAAATACATTATAATAGTACTAAAAATATAGAGTTTTATAGATATTTGGGTTTGCTATGGCCACCACATAGCTCCGCCACTGGATATAAGGGAACTTGTGGCTGGATTGAATCCTTTGCAATGAAAATTCCCTTCACAAAATTCTAAATAAATCAAAATACTTAGAGTTACAGCAACCTGATAGAAGATAGGTGTGGTAAAGAAGTTTACCACGCGGTAACACCATCACCAACACCTTTTGGCGCGGCGTGGTAAAGATGGACGATGCAATTTCTTTGTTCCTTTGTTTAACTTTTTTTTTTGGTATTTTTATGGGGTGTTTTATATATGAGATACAATGTGGCGTGAGGTATGAGTGAGAAAGAGATGAGTTGCCAACAAAATATTGGGATATGGTATGTAAACAATAAAAATGAAGTGACATAATTAAGGAGATTGGTTAGGAGTAAGGTATAAGGATAAAAGTGGAACGTCCAATGCCAATACCCTTAGCAACGTCTATAACAAGACTATCTCACAACTTGTCGGCCAATACCTTAAATAAAAAAGGTAATGGGGGACTTTAGCCCTGACAACATCAAACGAGCTCAGGCGAGCGATAGCGATAACAATAGTGATAGTGTTTTTTTTTTTTTTTTTGTCTTTATTGTTTGTGTTCCTGTTTGGAAAGGAGTGCCTTTGCTCTTGTTTTACGGTCTGGAAGTGTTCTTGTCCGAATTTGTTGTTTGTTTGTCTTGCTTGTCTTCCTGCCCAGAAGAGTTATTGTTGCTTGTTTTAAGAATAACCCAAGTAAGGACACCTAAGATAGGGGCTTTAAACCGTATTTAGTTTTTCTATAGCATAGATGCCCTAAAGCTAGGTTAAGATGGGTTAAAAGTGCCTATAAGGGCTTATTAGTGCCTAATCGGGTCCCCCTTAGGTACTAAAGCAGCTCAAAGGGCTTTCTCGTGGCTTTTAAGTCTCACTTATGAGCTACAATGAACTATAATACTAAAAGCAACAACTGTGTGAGTTTAAACCTTTTATTAATGCAATAATACACCACTATTAAATAAGCGGACCATAAACACATGCTACCACAAACACAAGAGAGATCGTCCTACAAGGGCCTCTCTCACTCGGCTCACCTCCCCAAGGGCGTAGCTACCATAGGGCGGGGAGGGGCGCCCGACCCCCGAAATTTTTTTTACGATGTAGGGGGTATATATGTTTCGTGTAGAAATTTTTTGATATATTTGGTTTCGACCCCCTATTTTAATTGTGAAATTTTTTTTAATTGATGTATTACATTTTACATAAGCTCATTCAAAATTATTTAGCCCAAACTAAAACCCATAATCTAATTACTTACTTAGCCCATAACTTCATCGAATCGAACCAAGTACCAACCGTTTGTCTCTTTTTTAATGTTTATTTTTGTCTTGGACAAGTGTTTAGTTTTTTAGCGATTGAAACATTTTTTTTATAATAATAGTATTTAATTTTTGACCCAACCCGAATCGAATCACCGACCTGAACATATTACCCGAAAAATAGCGTTAGGAAAAAAAAAATTTAGATCCCGACCCTCCACTCAAAAATTTCTAGCTTCGCCATTGCACCTCCCCTTAGTGTTAGTGTCTGGACAAGCCAACTTGTTATTGGGTTTTCAATGTTAAGCTTTCTCTTGTCCTATCCTAACCTAGGATGCTCATTAACTCACCTCGTATGAGTCATATGATGCTAGTACGATACCTCCATCCTAATCCTTACATGATTTGGGCACCCTGAAGGATCGAACCCGCGTCTTAAGAACTTCATATGTAGGCATAGACTCATTGGTAACGGACTAACGGGTACCTTAAAAAAATTGTTTTTGAGCTAAACGGGAACCGAACTTGAAACCTTAAGGTCACCAAGTACTTCGCTAACCACTAGGCCATCTCCGTGTTGGTTAATACCTTCAACTTATTGGTACATTACCATCCATCATAGTTTAGTTGCTTACTTTTTTGTGTCACCATTAGCATACCCTTAGTGTAATTGACAATAAGAAAAATTTAAATAATCTTTTTAGTAAATTCTACGGTTTTTTAGAATTGACGTTGGTTGTTACTTTGGGTAACCTAAGGATGGGATAATGCTTGTATACAGATGATTAAAACTTATAAGTTATAATATCTATAGATCATTATCTGAAAACGTGTAGAAAGCTTCATCTGACCGACTATTACAATTCATTGTCTTTTAATAAATTAGTTTTTGAACTTTGTAGTCAAACAACCTTTTTAAATAATACCATTTGAAATGTAGTAGTAATAAAATATCAACGCATGAAAAGATGCTTTGTTTCAGGGTCCCTGGGAAATATTAAAATAGAAAATCTAAGCTAATGGTTTGTTTTGTCTTTTATATAGATCTTTTATAAAAGATAAAAATTACTCGTGAATATCATATCGTCTAACATATATTGTTTTAATTGGTTTGTACTAGAGAGTCCACTTACAAAATAGAAACCTTACCCTCTAAAGCGTTTAACCACGTCATTATTTATTGGCCGATAAAGTGGTTTATATTGTACAGATTTATATTAGTTTAATAAATAAATAAATAATAAAGTTTTTGAAGATAATTGACAAACTTTATATATAGACTTTTAAGATTCGATTATTCATCCATTAACTTTATGTAGTCTTTTTGAATAGTGGCTTAGGTGGAATTATAACTTTAAAAAAAAAAAGGTGGAATTATAACTTTGTGTTTATATTCATCTCTAACATTAAATTGTGACATGTCGTATCATAAATAACTAAGTGCATTTTTCATAAGTTACTTAAGCAACAATTCATAAATTGTAATTTTGCAAACTATTTTCGTAGTTTTTCATTTCATACTTAGAAAGCTTTCTTAAAAAAAATTCATTTGATTATCATTAACATTTTTCATTATTACAAAGAATATTTTTATTGATATTAAAATTTATAGTATAATAATAATTTTTATTAACAATATCAACCCATTGTTTTCTTGAGTTTCTGTAAACATGTATTTGTCTTATAGATAGAGAGATGTAGTCAAATTTTGTGGATGATCACTTTGATATAAAATTATAAATATATATAGTCAAATGGGATGTTCCAATAATACATGTAGGGGCTTGATTTATTTCATTTATAATAATGTCAAGCCTTGATTTAGAGGTTGAAGTCGTTAACTGCAACCAACTTGATTGTTTGGCAGGGCATTCTCTCTTAGTAGTTGCAACCTCTTGAATCTTAAGTTAAGTCCAAGCTATAATGTGTCTAGATCTATAGGAAAGTGAAAAATATTTCCATTAAACTTTTTAATAAATTAAGTCAACTTGTTATTGATCATAAGTTCATAACTAATATTTATGCTTTTAATGAGTTGGCCATGCTAAAAAGTGTTTAAGATCTATAACTCTATAAGAAAGAGAATATTGTTTCAAGGTTAACTCTGTTAATGTAGGATTAACTTATTTGGTAGACTTCTTAGCTAAGGTTCAATATCTGATGTTTCTTAGTGTTTATTGGAGTATAAGTGGATAATAGATTTATTATTAAATAAAATTGAAGGTCTAACTCTAAAATAAATTTAAGACAACTTGTTGATTATTGATTATAATTAATCTTTATGCTTTAATGAGTTGGCCACGCTAAAATATATTTAAACCTAAAGAGAAAATTATTTTCATTAAGTTAATGTAAACTCTAAAATAAATTAAATAAGACACCGATCATAACTAATATTTATGCTTTTAATGAGTTGGCCCATGCTAAGATGTATATAAATCTGTAGGGTAAACTCTAAAATAAGTTAAGGCAACTTATTGATTTGGTATATGCTAAAGTGTATTAAATTTCTTAGAAAGAGATGTTCCCATTGAACTAAGGTAAAACACTCCAATAATGTATATTATATGTTCCTTAAGAAAATGGGTTTCTAATTTTGTAAAAATATCATTATCAGGAGATTAACTTTTAGTTATGTATGAACACTCTTTGAAACATAATTTGCCAGTAAAGCTATTTTCTTTGTTGTGAAAGATCGATAATGAGTTGATTATCTATTATGTTGTGATGCGATGGGTTTTTGAGGAAGCGATTTGTGCTCCACATAACATACTTCTTGCGCGTTACAATCGTTGTTCTAGTATGTAGGTAGAGTTTGCTATAAAGATTGTATATTGTGGTGTATGAAGTAGTTTTTGAGGTGCACAAAGCCACAAATCACATGCCTCTCGTTTCTACTAAGAAAACCTGCCTTTATAGTTAGAAGTCAACATATTGTTCAAGATAAACTCTTTTAGATATAATAACACTGGCATGAATTTTTTGCAATAATGATATATCCATTATCCACCAACATCCAGGACTCATAATGTGGTGCAAAAATGTTAAAGAAGTTTCATTAGATTTTGACAAATATTATCCCTTTCCCTATTGATTGAAAGTTGGATTTTTATGGGTGAAGTGGCCCCTAGAACAACTTGGCTTTTCATGACATCAAGAAGCATTTCAAATGGTCCTGCTATAGATTATTGTCAAGGTTATGGACTTATGGGCTAAGTATGAATGTTATTTTAAGCCTTGTTAGACAAAATTCATAGTTGTAACTTTATCACCTAACCTTGTTATTTTCTCTTATTAGCAATTCAGATTTAGATTATAATCCATAATTATAGGAACCATGTCGAAGGTGGCTTCATGGTAAGATGCACGAAAGTCTTAATAGAGACCCGAGTTCCATAGAAAAATGAATAAAATGCAGTTGAAGTAGTATGTTGTGGTTGAAGAAATATGCATACAAATTATTGAAGTTGATTGGTTAGAAGACTAGAGTTTATGGTTTTGATTGAACATTAGAAAAGAACCTTTAAAGTTGGGAAACAGAAGTTTCCAGGAATTTTCCTTCATCCTTTAAGACAGACCTGTTACATCACTAATTAAGATGGCCTTGTCACATTCAACTTTTAAATTGTTGAGGACTATATCAGTTTCAGACAGCAAAATGGAAAATTTAGTGGGTTGGATAAATTAGATAATGGGTTGAAATGAATCCGGGTCAAATAGTATCTTTCTAATATGTACCAAAACTAGTTGAGATTGATTTACTAATGTGTATTTAAAGTATAAATGTCATCAACCGATATAATACCAGAAAACATAAGTATAAAATTATATAAACAAGAAACGGATAAGTTTTTCCTGTTCGGGCTACCTGGGATGTAGCCATTTTTTGACCACCCCCAAGTTATATTTTTAGAGCAGGATTTGAACTTGAAACCTCTTATGAGGAAACAAGACTCTTGCCATTAGATGTAACATTATGCTATGCCTACCTTATAGTAATGCGTTTAGAAAAAAGAATCATTTCGTACCCTGCAAATGCGGAGAAAAGGACTGTACATATATGATTATATAACAATAGTTCATATATAAAATTATGTACTAAAATAATATACTTTGTACAATCTAGTTAAAATACAGTTTTGTTTTCCGAGAATGCTTTACTTAGTAATGCACAGTTGTTAAGGGTGATTAGATCTTTGAACCAACAATGTTCACCACATGACTTTCACTGTAGATCGCGCATACTTAGTGATATTATATATCATAAATAAATTAAATATTTGAAATCAGATTATAATATTCACCTTGCTGATATATCTTGTCAGAATATTATATTCACATGGGTGACTAAATCTTACTGATACATCAAATGTGCATCAGTTTTCTTTTTTGAACCTGTTTATTGTCAATAGGACCAACTTTCAGGCCATATGACATATATCATATAAAATATGACGCCAGAAACTATTTTACTTATCTGTTACCATTGTCTTAGGGTCTTTGTTCGCAAGATGTGTTTAGGAGGCCAAAGATTTCTTTTGGTCCCATTAACATGTTTTGATCATTTCCTATTCGACCACTGCAAAGGAAAGAAGTTCTGTTTTTTGGTCTTTAACTGCGAGGACATAAAATGCTTGGGAAAAGTAGTTATAAGCTTGAACGCCGGATTAAACAGGAGTTTTGGCCAAATAATCAACTAAAGAATAGTTTGAATAACACAATATGAGTGTATTACACTGGTTGAATGAGTATTGTCTTTTTGTCATAGTGTTTACTTATATGCACAATATTCATGTGCGGAAGCTGCGTTATAGTTGATATTTGTCTAAGCCCATATCCGCTAAGTCGTGGCTACTCCAACTACTTTTGCATAAATTTCTTGTATTAACTGTAGCCTTAAGGAGCGTATATTTACTTGTAACATTTTATTCGAATTTGTGAGCTCATTAACTTTATACTTCATTAACTCTTAATTAGTAATTACTATTATTAGTAAACTAACTACGCGAAGTTAATAATATCTTCCATGTCTCACATTCTCCAGGAAAATCTTCGGCTTAGCTTTCTAGCTGTGAGAGTAGCACAACGGTTTAAAGATGGTATGAAAATATGCACTTTTATATACTATAAATATGCAAAAGTAAAATAAAACGTAGATTCTGTCCTCGTCTGTTTTGTGGAATGATCGTAAGGCATGAAATTAACATATCGTTTCTGTTTTTTGTTTTTCTCCGTTGGACATTCTTATATGACAGGCATTATTCATGATGGAAATCATCATTCAGATGCTGCAAAAGTTTCCGACTTCCATAAGAATCCCAATAAACTTGCATCCATGGTTCAAAAGTATCAGGTGAAGACCTTAAGATCTCTTGGTGGAGTTAATGGAGTTGCAGAAGCAGTAGAAGTCAACATAGATGAAGGAGTCAAATCATGCGATTTGACTCCTAGACAAGACACTTATGGTGTCAACAAATATACCGAGAAGCCTTCTAAAAGCTTTCTTAAGTTTGTATGGGAAGCTCTTCATGATTTAACACTGATCATACTTAGTGTTTGTGCGGTGGTATCAATAGGGGTAGGGATTGCCACCGAAGGTTTTCCGGATGGTATATATGATGGTTTAGGAATCTTGCTAAGTATATTACTAGTAGTTACTGTTACTGCTGTGAGTGACTATAGACAATCTTTACAATTTAAAGATTTAGACAAAGAAAAGAAAAAAATATCATGTCATGTAACAAGAGATGGATATCGAAAAAAGGTCTCCATTTATGACTTAGTTGTTGGAGATATTGTACACTTATCCATTGGTGACCAAGTTCCAGCCGATGGGATATTTATATCAGGATACAGTTTGTTAATTGATGAATCCTCCTTAACGGGTGAAAGTGTGCCTGTACATATAGATGAAAAGAAACCATTTCTTCTTGGTGGAACCAAAGTGCAAGATGGCTCAGCTAAAATGCTTGTTGCAGCCGTTGGTATGAACACTGAATGGGGAAAGCTAATGGAAACGTTGAGCGAAGAAGGAGAAAACGAGACCCCATTGCAAGTGAAATTAAACGGTGTTGCTACTATAATTGGTAAAATTGGATTAGTGTTTGCCGTGTTGACTTTTCTTGTTTTGGCTATTCGTTTTATCATAGAAAAGGCAATGAGAAATGAGCTTTCAAGTTGGACTTCAAGTGATGCATTGAGTATGTTAGACTATTTTGCTACTGCAGTAACTATTATAGTTGTTGCAGTACCAGAAGGACTACCTTTAGCTGTCACATTAAGCCTTGCATTTGCGATGAAAAAGTTAATGGCTGACAAGGCACTTGTACGACATCTCTCTGCTTGTGAAACAATGGGCTCTTCTACTTGCATATGCACCGATAAAACCGGGACTTTAACAACAAATCATATGGTGGTTGACAAAGCTTGGGTATTTGGTAAAGTGAAAGATGCTAAAGAACCATCAGATTTACCTGAACATGTATCAACCGTTCTCTTGCAGTGTATATTTGAATGTACAGGTTCTGAGGTAGTCAAAGATACAGATGGTAAAACTTCTATTTTGGGCACCCCAACCGAATCAGCAATACTAGAATACGGTCTGCTTTTGGGAGGTGATTTTAGTGCCATACGTAGAGAGATTAAACTACTAAAAATGATACCTTTTAATTCCAAAAGAAAGACTATGTCTGTGATCACAGCTCTTCCGAGTGGTCAAGTACGTGCCTTTTGTAAAGGTGCTTCAGAAATAGTATTGGGAATGTGTGACAAGATCATAGATGATAGCGGAGAACCTGTTTCATTGACAGAAGAAAATGCTAAGTCTGTTACAAATGTTATTAATGGTTTCGCACATAATGCTTTAAGAACTCTTTCTTTGGCTTATATTGATGTTCAGGGTGATTTTGATATGCAAAAAGAAATACCAGCCCACGGGTATACATTGATTGCTGTTGTGGGCATTAAGGATCCACTTAGACCAGGGGTAAAGGAAGCAGTTGAAATATGTTTAGCAGCTGGTATTACAGTGCGTATGGTTACCGGTGATAATATTAACACAGCTAAAGCCATTGCAAAGGAATGTGGCATACTCACTGAAAATGGTGTTGCTATTGAGGGGCCGGATTTCCGTGACAAAACTCCTCAACAAAAGAGTGAACAAGCACCATTTATTCAGGTACAACTTTATTGTATCACAATTTTTTCGAGTATATATGATGGGAATTAAAGTCTAAAGGTGGCATCTTTGGCATTTAGTTATGAATAAATCTATTTAGGCTGTGTTCTATCACAAGTTAAATGGGAAAATAGTGCGTAATTGCTTAAAAGTAGCCCAAAGCTCCTAAATCGTCTTTATTCAAAGATTTGGTTATTGCTGTAATAACATTTTTCTAGAAATTATGCTTAAGCATTCAGTGTCTTTCCTTTCTTCTAAATAAATGGACGAAAAAAGTGTTGATGTGTCAGCCCGACCCTGGCAGTTTTGACTTGCACTGGAATGCCCTTTTAACCAACCTTCCCATCTTTCTACCGAAATTTGAAGTGCTTTTCCATGGGTACAGGTTATGGCTAGATCATCGCCAACAGACAAGTTAGAGCTTGTTAAGCATTTGAGGGGCCTGTCCGAAGTTGTTGCAGTGACAGGTGATGGGACGAATGATGCTCCAGCTTTGCATGAATCGGATATTGGATTTGCCATGGGAATTGCTGGAACAGAGGTTGGTGTCTTTTATCATCTGGCTGAAATAAATGTCTTTTTCCCTATCTATTTTGAGATGGCTTTCTTGAAATGCAAAATTCCGTATCAAGAAACTAAAAATGGGTTTGCTCATTCCTTAACTTTTACATAAAAAACTTAACAAGTTGTTATAAGGCCTAGAAGGTAAGCCCTTAATCCATTATATTGATCACAAAACTGTTCGTACATTTGATAATCAAAGAGCTCAATGTACCATACATCTACAGGTTGCGAAAGAACAAGCTGATGTCATTGTCATGGATGACGATTTTGCAACAATAGTTAAAGTAGCCAAATGGGGCCGTGCAGTCTACATAAACATTCAAAAGTTTGTTCAATTCCAGCTGACAGTCAATATCGTTGCTCTGATGATCAACTTTGTTTCTGCCTGCATCACAGGTGCATTGGTCTTTATGTTTACCTTCCTATCTGCAGTAATATATTGCAATTATAGTGGCCAGTTAGAGTTATCGACATAATTGATATTTCCTCATTATGTCCTATTAGACACTAAGATGAAAAATGTCTAATATTCCCTATAAGTAAGAAGTTTGAATCCCCATCAATGGACAAGAGGCGGAAGGTTCACCTTAAGCTGGCACTTTTGACCATTTGCCTATATATCAGTCAATCGGTTTTTTTTATATCTTTAACAGGACAAATGTACTATTGTAAACAAGAAATGGGCGTAAAGTCATCCTAAGTGTATTCAAATGCATTAAAACATCCTAACTCACTTTATTAGTGTAAACATATTTAGGAAGTTAATTATGAAAATCTCTAGGTGGATGAGATAAGTATCTACCAGTCAGTCCAAGCTGAACCGATTTGTTTTGCTTTGGACTAAACGGTTACCCCTTTTGACTCCTAATTTTGTCCAATGTGGTCTCAAGGCTAATAGTAATGATAATTGATATCTCGCTTATGTTTTGAACTTCAGGGTCTGCTCCACTAACCGCTGTGCAATTGCTATGGGTCAACCTGATTATGGACACTTTGGGTGCATTAGCACTGGCCACAGAACCACCGAATGATGGACTGATGAAGAGACAACCGGTGAAGCGAACTGAAAGTTTTATTACGATAACCATGTGGAGGAACATCATTGGCCAAAGCATTTACCAAATGGCCATCCTATTTGTCTTGAACTTTGCGGGGAAACCCATTTTAAATTTGCATGGGGAGAATGCCACTGCGATCCTTAATACTTTCATATTCAATACCTTTGTCTTCTGCCAGGTAGAATTTGAAATTGCTACTCATTTTTTTCCACAGCAATCTACATTTATTTACCTACATTAAGTTTTTTACTTACGAATGGGTAGGTATATAAGCTAATGAGCTATATTCTATCTTGAATGATCTGGTGAAGCAACAAAAAACTCCAAAGAAACAGGTTGAATGGGTCAAAAGCACCCAAAGTGTAAGCCTATTGCTTAAAACCTCTAAAAACATTTTCAAAGTATCAGCCTAGTAGTGAAATACACAATAAGCACCTATAAAGCAAATGATGTAAAGTTGTGAAGCAATAGTGTTTGGGTAGAGCCAACCCTGACAGTTCAACCTATATGAACACTTTACCGTCTTGACCTATTACCCCACGCGCCCATTATACCACCTCTAATCAATAGTTGTTTGACCCGGCTTCTTTTTGTAGGTGTTTAATGAAATAAACAGTCGGGATATCGACAAGATAAACATTTTCCATGGCATGTTGAGCAGTTGGATATTCCTTGGTGTCATGGTATCAACTGTTGTCTTCCAAGTTATCATTGTAGAGTTCCTTGGCACTTTTGCAAGCACCGTTCCTCTAGACTGGGATTTGTGGCTACTTAGCATTGCACTTGGGTTTGTGAGCATGCCGATTGCAGTTGTTTTGAAGTGTATACCTGTTGAGAAATGGGTGGTCAAGCGACAACATAACGGTTATGATCCCCTCGCTTCTGGTCCACAAGCTGTTTGATAATAATGCCAAAAAAACACAAATTTTTCATGAACAAGACCAACTTCAGAACTGGATGAGTCACACTGTTTTCTAACATTAACCACAGTGCTTAGCTTTCATAACACGGGGAAAACATGTTTGCATGTTTGTTGGTTTTCCTCTTGTAATTTGAAGTTATACATTTTGTTCACAAGATGGTTGTAGTTTTGTAGGTTACCATGAAGATCGGCTTTCATGCGTATGGGCTTTTGTCATATGCAAATGAAATGTGCCTAAGAAAAGAACAGTTTTGAATCACATTGATTTGTACTTCAAATTTTATATCATGTAATTTGTATAGCCATCCTTGGCAACTTCAACTCACCTTTTGCTATGTTTTATGATGTTTACCTACTTGGTGCCTAAAACGTCGTTTATCCAAGTTAGCAAATGGGTCTGAAGTCTTTAAGAACAAAAAGATGTCAGACACTCAGTTAGCCTTGTAATACCTTGTAACGTCTTGACATAATTCGTTAGGACTGGCAGCTAAAGATGCTAGATATTCTCTATTCTGCATAACTTATGACAAGCATTTTTTTATAATTTTATTTGGATCGTCAACTGTCGAATAGAACATGCCCCTCACCATCTAAAGATGAGGGTTAATGCTAAGATCATTGTGATTAGTTGTTTTAACCAGGCTCTGTTACATCCAACACCGAGTCAAAAACCATTCCAATTTCCGAAAACCCCTTAATATAAAGGTTACCAGAGATGAAGCCTCCACCTAGATGTTAAACAGAACTGATATCACTATCAAGAATTAAGATATCCTTTGTATTTATGTATCCTTTTCTTTTGTAAATGGCTTCTTTGATTCAAGTGAATGTTAACTTTCACAATTACACTATTACTTCTTTCTTACCCTTTGCTATGGTAAATTTTGCCATGTTCTTCAATTCCAGATTGTCACTTTTCCTAAATATTCATCTCTTATATGTACTCATTTGGCTATGTAATTTGCATACACATTATGAAGTAAACAGACACGTAGTCGTTTATCGGACAACATTGGTATGTTACTTGAAAAGATAACATCCTAAATTTTTAGGGCAATTATAATTAACATTTATTATAGTTCTACCATTAAAATAGTTTCCTAACAAGCGGGTATAATACCCCTTTTTGTTTAGATGAAGGCGTGGCATCATATTAGATTGTCAGCCGTGTCTTCTTGAAATTTTTTTGTTTTACTTCCTTTCATTACAAATCACCAACTACCTTTTTCTTCATTTTTAATTCTTCACTATAACAATGGTGAAATTCTAGTTTCCATCTAAATCTAAGAAACCTTCAATTGATAATAATAATAATAATAACATGAGCATTCAAGATTTCTAGCAATCAAATTGAGGATTTGGTGTGTCTTTGGGTGTGGGGGCTGATTTTGCAAGAAAGGAAGAAGAGAAAGTGTGATTTCCAATTTATTTGATTAATTGTTTCTTAAGCTAATAATCTTTTTAACCCAGTTTTGATTTCTTGTAGAAATTAGGGTTCATATAAATAATTATATTTGGGAATCTGGGGGTTTTCTTTATATTGGATTAATTACTATAATACAAGTTAGGGTTCTTGAAATTTAATCAATTTGGGGGTTTCTAGTGGGGTCATGAAAGTTTTGATGATTGTTAGTGAAAATGAAATGTGATAGATTTTGTTACTGACCTTGTCACGAGTCAAACACTACTGTATCAGAATTTTCACTTATTGAGTCCTAAAAAGAAATTGCAGGTTATTGTGTAAGCTTTAAGTGGCCACTAGAATGAGTTTGAAAGGTGAAGTAGAACTCAAGTTATGAATTTTTGAAGCCAGTGTAGCCATTCTGAATTTGCAGCAAAAATGATTCTGTGTCAGTCTTTAAAACGAGTAAAACAGACTCATACGGGTCAAATCTTGTGTTGGTCACTGAAGATAAAATGTACCTAAATATATTAGCTTGAAGTGGCCACTTTCCTTGAGGTCAAAATATGGTGTAGAACTCAAGTTCTGGTCATTTGAAGTCACTAAGGTCAAAAATGTTTTGTTAATGACAACAACAGCAGTGTTGGTTTTTAAAACGACCAGAAGTTACCTTTGAAGGACAATTCACATATTGGTCACTAATAATAAAATGTAGATATATGTGTCAGCTAAATTTGGCCACTGAAATCAAGTAACAGAAAGTGAGTAGAACTTGAGTTATGCTTGTTTGAAGTCTGCTTGGTCAATTATGAAAATGACGATTTTGGTACGTAAGTAAGTTTTGGTCAAACGAAAATGATATAAGGGATACATGTTTGATAAATCAACCCAAGAATAATATAAGATTGTAAATGATGGGTTGGGTGTTGAAATGCTAGTGATTATCGCTAGACGACCTATTGATTATTCACTAAGCTTTGCTTACTTTTTAGTTTACCATCTTTATATGTTGTCCCGGTTGCAGAAACAAAGCTAAGTAATATAAAGATTGAAGTTTGAAGTTCCTTTATGGATATTGATTGCTTTAGCTATATGCGGAAAATGGTAAACGTTGATAGAACCCGTAGAGACTCCTTTGAACTATTGGCTCATGATACATTGATTGTTTTGGTATAATTATTGATTATGTCAAATGTAAGAATTAGGAAGTTTTGGTTATTTCTATTGAGTCATTTTGTATTAGAAATGTGTTGGATTGTGATTGAAATGTATTTTTAGAAAACTCATAATCCGTAACAGGTTTTGACGACGATTTTAAGAATGGGTCATGCCGAAATTTCTAATTTTTGTGTATGGTCTTTTATAACAAATTTGAACGTATGTATTGGTTGAAGTTGTGAAAAGATTGTAAGTTAAGTCAAATGTCAAAAACGAATTTTTGGTCCTGTCTGGTGCTGAGATGCGACGCACCTTTATGAGGTGCGACGCACTCCAAGTAAAAATAAATTACAACTTTTTAACTAAATTGGGCTGAGTCGTTTGAGGAGATTACATAAAATCCCAAAAAAAAACTTCAAAGTAAGTCCTACAAAGTGTCCTGCTGGTTTTTTAGATGTCACACTATATGTGATTCAGTTAGTTAAATATCTCTTAGAATGGTGGTAACACTTTTTAAAAGATAGAAAAAAACAACAATATAACTTTATATATTTTTCTTGAACCCAATTCATATAATAAGAAGAACATATTTGAACTAAACCAAAAAAAGTTCATTTGATGCATTAAACATCATGTTTGTTGTTCCTTTTATAAAAACACCCTAGTGATAATAATACTCTGAAATAGTTAACTCCGAGCTGGGGTGGAAAGACAATCAATGTGTCACATGAAGGTAGTGATTTGGTGATTGTCGTCTTTTAGTCTTATTTATCTATTCGAATGAAGATCGCCCGATTTTTCTATCCTGGGCTAACTTTAGTAAGAGGCTTAGTTGCTCTTTGATAACCATTTCATATAGCAACAAAAAAAGCAGGATTTTGTAAATAAGACAAATGATCATTAAAGAAAACATTTTACCATATATAGAAGTATATTAGACAGATGTGTGTGCGATGGTAAAGACCGGTGACGGCGGCGGTGATAGTGTAGGCTATTGATGTAAGTATGTAATTATTTTTTGTGTTAAGGGGTAGATATTGTAAATGAATTTTATTAAAGGTGTTATATATATATATATAATGAAAATGTCTAAATTTTAGTGAACAAAAATGAGTAGATACTTTATAGCTCTAAAAGACATATTTTTTTGTGCGTCTCATGTTTGTATTTTAAAAATCACTTCCCATGGTAAAATAATAGGCTATTTACATTAAGCCACTTTTAAAATGACTTGTTTAACTGATTTCATAGACCCTTTGCTCTCGTAAATTAGCCAAGCCCATGACCAACGGGTACCATTTCCGCAACTTAAGGACAAATCAAATACAAGCGAGAGACATTGGTAAAAATGGTAATAGACTTTTATGGGAGTTGAACCCTTTAGGCTATGCGGAGTGAGGGGTTCTTGGAACCCCTCTTTTTGCTAGATTTGCGACACGTGTAGTTCCCTTGGTGATGGGGAGTTCTCCTTGGAGTGAGGGGTTCCTCATAACCCCTAATTATACAAGTGAAAAAAAAGACCAATGAGAAGCCTCCAAAGTGTGTGGGGTCAAAAGAAACTAGAGTGTGAACAATGTCCATAATCGAACGAGAGGGCAGAAAAGAACTAGAGTGTGTGGGGACAATGTAGCGGGCGTTCCCCGAAAGTTCCAGGGGAGTTCTTAGTGCTTTTTGGCCGTGCGTGAGGAAAAGAACGCTTTATTCCTAATGGCCTTAAAGTTTAAATGACTTACAACACGACTTATATATGTTGAAACGTACACTTAATGCATTTAACAATATCTTGATATTTTATGTTGATTAGTCGAAATTAAATCTTAATCAACTATGTATTTTATTTATCAATATAGAAAGTAATTCTTATTATATGTGTACAAAGATAACAACATATCAAAAAATACATATCATCTAAATACGAGTACATTAAGAATATCAAACATATTACACATGTCTTAAGTTCGACTCCTTATATTGATAATTATATAAGGTTTTTCTCTAAATATCACTCCATTTCATCAACACCATGAAAAGGATTGAATTTGATGATTTTTACCCTTGTATGGTGAGGTATTGTCTGACGTCGCTATTCGACTGATCATAAAAAAATGATTTAACCGATGTTTTGTATACTTTGTAATTAATAGCGCAATATGACAGAAAGATGGTGTCGGCAGCGAGATATAGGTAGTAAGTGGTGACCAATAGTGTTGGTCATAGTGATATCTTTCGTTGCTGCCACCACCATCATACCACCACGGTTAACACAATTATCATTGCATTATTCGGGTATGAATCTAGTAGTTATTGAAATTAACAGATACCAAAATAGAAAAACCACGTTAGGAATTAATTTATAGTATATTGTAAAAATAATGGTCTCTTATTTTCATTTACACTACCCTTAATATTAATAATTAAATTACACTATCAATCATTTATTTTTTAAAATATCTTTATCAACCTTTTACATCAGTTACTTTTAAATAAATAATTTACACTACTTGACACCGTCTCCGACACCAACAATCGTCCCCACCACCACAGTGTCACCGCCCCCACTACCGCCGTACTGGGGAGTACCATGCTAGTTTAATTTAATAACCATATATAAACCCCATTTGAAGATCCAACCTTGGAAGGATAAAAGATACAAGGGACAAAACCGTCTTTTCAATCCAACCTAGGGTTTCACAACCTCTTATAAACCAACCATTCATCTCTCGTGAACCTCCCCCCTCTCATACACAGACACACGGCCGCCGTTTACTTGTAAAAAAAAAAAAATGGGAGTATTCACATTTGTATGCAAAACATCAGGGGGAGAATGGACAGCAAAGCAACTAAATGGAGATCTTGAAGGATCTGCAGCTTCAACTTACGCCCTTCAAAGGAATCTTGTCAATTCTGCCCTTTCTCGTGATCATTCTGGTGGCGTTCAATCTTCTTTCAGCTATGTCCTCCCTACTTCTGCTGTTTTTCAGGTCCAGTATACCCTTTTATCTTATATATCTATATATATATATATACACACACACACATATTAAGGTTTATGTTTCTTTGTATGTAATGTTTGTTAATATTAGTTGATGTATGTTAAGTAATGGATTAGCCCTTGAAAATCAAATGTTTTAAATAGGATATTAGGATACCAGTTGATACACAAGTGCTCTGTGTAAGTATATATGTATGTATACATATTAAGGTTTTGTTGGGATCAGTTTTGTAGATAGGATTTTAGCTTGAAGGGACCAAACAGTTTATAATCCAAGTGTATGTTTTGTTGGGGGTCAATTTACCTTGGACTAAATAAATGCATAAAAGTAAAAATTATATGATACTGGTAATAGGAGACATATATACATAATGGATTGTTTACTTTTGGTACTTTGCTGTGTTGTTCAATTGGATAACTTTCTTTAAAACTTTGAAATTTTAGTTGATAATTAGTTTAGTATGATTATGGTTATGTCGAATTCAAAGGTATTTGGATCTATGAATAAAATGATACAGGAGATTTTATTCTTAAGAAATATACGATTCATTTTTAGGCCCGTATGACTAGTATTCTATTAGGGGTCGTTATTTTGTATTACACCTATATCTTGAACATCTAAATTGAGACCTCTGTTTGGATAGGCAATAGAAATAGTTTGAGATATGAACACTTTGGGGCTTCTTTTATGCAGGTGATTATTGGTGGAGGTGGTGGCGGTGCATCCTTTTGGAGGTGGTGCTGCAGCATCAGCACCAGCTGGTGGTGCCGCTGCTGCTGCTGAGGCACCTGCAGCTGAGGAGAAGAAGGGAAGAGAAGGAGGAGAGTGACGACGATATGGGTTTCTCACTCTTTGATTAAGTTCCATCTTTTATATAATGCTTTGTTGCTGTTAAGTTTTTAAGTGAGGTTTTAATATTGTTGCTAGATTATAAACAAGAAGCTTTTTGTTGAATCCTTATGATGAATGATGTTTCCAGTCTTGAAATAGCATTTTGGATTGAATTTAAGTGTCATTTCTATCTAATATTACAAATCCCCTTTGGTTTTACATCTAGTTAGGATTGCCAGCAAAGTTGAGTTATATTGAATTAGGGTTTGAACTCGAAATATACTAAAGTTAGAAGTTTAGCTTATAGTATCCGGCTTTTAACTCCTTATGCACTGAGTTTTCTGCACGTGTTGGTATTTTTGAATCCAACTCTCTTAAGAATGGTATCAAACTTTAATTTACTCAAGCTTTGTAAAGCGATATGGGCTCTGCAGTTCGGTTTTTTTTTCTAACCAGTTTCAACTTTCAAGTCTGCATAGAAATTGGGTTTGACTTACCATCACTCACCTCAGGAAGCTTAGCTTGGGGTTGCTCTAGATTTTAGCCCATTGTGTAAACTGCTCTAGGTTAGTTTGGTTGTGCGTTTTGCTGTAATATTTTTTGATTATAAATTTTGGATATCTTTCTTATGATGTAAAAACGTTCTTGATGTGTTGACCCCCTTTTGATTGTAAGCGAGCGGTCTTGTTATTCAATTTGAACCTTTTACGTCAAGATCTTCATTTGTGGATTATCATTGTGAGCATTTTGTGCACGAGCTTGTTAGACTGCTGATTGTCATTTGGTGCATACACTTTTAACATTTCTTCATTGCTTGTCTTTTGGGTCATTCGTTTAGGAAAGATATACCGTCATGTATGAAACTTTCAATGAAACAAAATCTCTAAGTCATCAACAAAATCTATCCAATGCAATGTGTACTGCTTTTCATACAAATAATTAATGAAACAACTCGCTTAAAGTAAACAAAACATTCTATATAATTATACAAAACAATATATATAAACTAAAATCCCGGAAAAACTGATCAATGCTCGAGACTCGAGAGTAAATCGCTAAAGGAGTGATTAGTCAAGCCGAAAGAATTACGGGCTAAGATTTTTCTATCATTCTCAAACCATTTAATCAATATACCACACGCTTAAAAATCAAAACCCAAAGTCCAAAAATGCTTGCATTGATCAGTTTTGCAGCTTCCTTTGACACATAGACACAATATATTTAAGGCCCTGAATTGGTTGCAGACTAGAGTGATCATCGGGTTCATAAAGAAGAAATCCTCCTACATGACACAATGCGTTTTGTGGCCACAAACGCACTAGATTTTAATGAGAACTCTCGAGTTAAACATGCTTAAGTGGAAGTAGAACCAAGATGGGTTACCTCCTAGGAAGTCCTCACATGGTCTTAAAAAACAAAAGGTTGGGCGAGTGTTAGTCATGAGTCAACTCTATGACAATAACAAATACGAGTACTATTGACGACTAGGGACCAGTTAAGTACTTCTAAATGGAATTCTGGACACACTTAATACTGAAGTTAATTTGGTGAAGCCTTATAATTGAGTAATTACAAAGAACTAATATCTGTTAATGTTATTTATGTGCCAAATGGATTTCTCATCCCATTTCAATTTTGTTGTGATTTTACAGTTATGTGGTTTCAAAAAAAAAAAAAAAAACTTTTACTGTCGTATTTTGCAATTATGTGATTTTTCAATGATATTTTAACAATCATATTTCGGTTTATGTTATTTTTGAAAGCTTATATAACGGTATAAACATTAGTTGTATTTGAATAGGTCATGATTAATCTTCTTTTAAAAGAAGAAATGATATATTCTTTTAAAGTAATAGTTTAAAAGTATTGCTAACTGTGAAAAAATCAAAGGACAGAATTAGGAAAAAAAATTAGTGGAATTCACTTGTCACAATCATATGATTTTAAAACAACTAGATGAATATCCGCGCAATGTGGCGGTGTAGGCGTCGACGACTTGTAACGGCAACGGCAGCGAGTAAAATAAATAATTGATGTAAAATAATTCATGTGATTTAAGAAGTTAATAAAGGTAATTTAATAACTAAAAGATGTATGCTTAAAATGTCTTAAAAAAGTTAAGAGATTCCAAAAATGAAATATCTAGTTTGTTTTATAAGTAGTTATTATTATACATTTTTAGCTAATATTTGAAAAAAATAATCATTTTTATGCTAAATTCTTAGGTAACCTATAAGTTCTTTTTGAATTCTTTTATACAAATACATAAATAAATATCTTCAATATATATACTTACAAAAAAAAAATGATTGTGTTAGTAAACAAAAGGGAAAAAAAATATAAAACATTAATTTGTAATAAATATTAATTGATGGCATAGCCGTCTCCCTATTATTTTTATACTATGTCATTAACAAACCCACCTAAAAAGAAAAGGTAATCCTCACAAAATATAATAATACTCCTGACCATAATATCATTTGAAAATCAAAAGATAAAATTGAAAAAAAAATCATTGAACTTTTATATTATCCTATTATGGTTTAAAAAAGATTTTTAGATTATTTGTTTGAAATTTTTTTCAAATCTCTGCCTATAGGGATTAGTCATTGTTTAAAAAAACAAGATGTGTATCGCAAATAAATCAGACAACATGTATACCATTAGATGAAGTGACAACACCTTCTAAATTGATGTGCCCACCCCGAATTTGAATGTTGGTAACGTCCTAAAAGTTTTGCTCTTCATGTTTTGATAGGGATATCGTTACAAAAGACACTTCCCCAATGTATTTGATTCATTAAGTCCTCTTAAAATAAAATTATGATGCAAATAATACATTCATAAAATCAAAATTTAAATAATTATAACGCACAGTGGTACAATTTGAAATAAACTTAAGTAATTATATGAGAAAGTAGATGGTAGAAAAAAAAAATACTTAAATGAGAATTATATTATATAAAATATAAATATATAATATCCGTTGGGATATTCTATTATGGTTCGAGTTTTTTTTATAATGTTTATAAAGGATGATTATTTGGAGTGAGAAGGGGTTGAAAAGTTTTGGATTTCATACCAAACATTCATGTTTTTGGTATGAGTAAATTAATTTGTCAATCTTAAAATATATCAAATTTTTTTTATAATATGTTTCACGTTTTGGTTTTCTTTTTAAAAAAGTATTAGCTAAAATTAAAATTAATCAACTCTGTGACTTAGTATGGGTTTAAAATTAAAATTAATCAACTCACTTAAAATGTATTGGTTATTAGTGTGACTTAGTATGGGTTTCAAAATGGTTTTATCTTAATTGTCAGATCTTGAGTTTTAATCATTACATGTGTTTTTTTATATGTTCCTCAAAAGAACTTTTTAATACCAATCCAATTTAAACAATACATGTTACACTTCTTAACATTAGTATGAAATGATTAATCTTTTTAACTAAATAGTTTAATAAACTTTTTACTATGAAATTATGACATGTGAAAAAATCAGGAGACAAGATTAAGAAAAAGAATTAGTAGATATCGCATGTCACCTTCTTAATATATTAAGAAAATTATTAGATTATTTGGTTAGAACAATTTATCATTTTCCTCGAATAATTCATAATTTTTATATATAAAAAAAAACTGAAATTAAAAATAATGGGGGAGATGGGTATAGTGACATCATCAAGTTTGACCAGCCAAAAAATTGAATCCATAAATATTAGCAGCTTTTTCATTGAAAATGACCAAAACACCCTTTTCATAATATGATTAAAAGCTGCATGTACAAATTAATCAGTTGTTATCACCAGAATAGCAGTAATGCAGTATATCACTAGTCTTTTTCCAAGTTCCAACAAAACATTCTAAATACAATACCATTACACTACTACTCTACTATTTAAATTTCCATTGCCAACCCCCCCAATATATACATACATACATTGATACATTTTTTGTATAACTACCAAAAAAATAATAATATTACATTGTTTTAATAATAAAACCCTAACTCGTGTTAGCGTTCCGATTAACATCTAATCACAGGTAAATATGATAATGTTATCGTCTTTATTTCTACTATTATTCCGATCGATTACTGTTCGTTTACAGTATACTATATATATATATTATATATATATATTATATATTATATATATATATATGTTGTAACACCGGCTTCTTTTTGCTAGATTTTACTATTTTTAGTAACAGACTATAGTGTGATGGATGCAAATACAAATATATATATATATATATATATATATGTATATAAATTATATAGATATAGATATAGATGATTGAAGTATTGGACCTATTTAGCATTTTTTTTAAAAATAATTTTTATAAAAGTTAGTTTTTTAGTGTTTTACAATACTACATTATTGGGATTAGTATATACTGGTAAGAAGTTATGTCATCTTGGTGCCACGTCATCAAGACATGTGACGTGGCATGACATATGAATGCCATGTCATCAGTCAAGGCGATTGTCGTTAGGTTATCGAGTTAGATAAGATAATAATGGTGAAACGAGCACAGATCATGATCGTTAGTTTGGAAAAAGGATGTATTGTGAAGTTAATCGTTTTGTTGTTTCGTAATCACTGCTGCAAGTTTTTCTTTCTTATGTAGATATAAATGCATTTTCGTTAAATTATTACTTTCTTTTTATGTTAGTATGATAGTGTCGTGAATATAGTTATTGGTTCATTTTGCTTACATTTTACTTGCTGTTGTATGTACATATATTATTTGATATCTGATTTACGCAGTATGAGGTTTTTCTGTTATGATCTTGCTAGAACCTGCTTGGTATGCTATATCGCTAGTAGTGGTTTCTATTAGTTACCGTAACAACAATTGTGTCATAATTTCTTTAATAGGTTTTAGTTCTGCTACATTATACTAATTGATGTGCTTGGTGAGGGATCATAATGTTGACATCACTTAATTTGAAAGGTCAGATCTATAGGAGGTGATTTCTATCGATGGACTTGAAAATGAGTCAAATCGGGTTTTGTCTTACCTAGAGTGCCTAACATGGGTAAAATCTAAAAGGTTATGAAAAGGGTCAAAATGGGCTGAACGGGTAAACAAGTTGAAAGTAGCTCAAAGTGCTTTCAAGTCTTTATGACCTCCATGATCGTCTTATTCCAAAAGTTAAGTTCATTATGTAAATAATAATTTTTGAATTCTCCATGATTGTCTTATTTCAAAAGTTAAGCCCGTTATGTATATAATAATTTTTGAATTATATTGAATACATTGACTTTTCAAAAAAATATCGAATACATTAGTAACTTATGAACTTTGAGTAATTTGAAAATAGTGTTGGCGGGCAACCCAAACCGATCCTACCTGTTCGAAGTATGTTGAAGATAACCCCGTCCCCACATCACCCAACCCACTCATTATGTTATATCTAGCTCAACCTTGCAATCTGAGTTCTTTACGATGCTCATGCAAATTCATCAATACTTTCTATAAAATCACACATGATCCCTCTGGAATATCCTCTAGAAACGTGTTCTTTCTTAGCTAGCTTGCTACCTGTTTAGTGTCAATACATGCAAGAACAATTTTGGGTGATGGTGATTGGTGAGGTGCTAATCTTTTTGGGTCAACAGTGTAGCGTTCAACACGGTGACACAAGGAAAGGAGGCCAAGACATATCGTTTTTGATTGGTTTGTGTAGTCATATTTCATGCGTGTCAAACATCCCATAGGGATTTCCTTTCAGCATATGTATTTTTCTTTCATTGTTGCTTCGTGGTTACAAGGGTCATGATAGAGTCCTGCAGTTTAGGTACTAGAGGCCATGAAGTATTATAAAGCTTCGATAGGTTGAAGGGTGCTTACTGTGTTCCAGCGTCTCATACTCTCATGTTAATTAGCTTACTGCTTGTAGACGGTCAAATGATAATGTATCGCGAATAAAGAATTAAAGTCCCTCATTAAACATGAAAGCATTGTATTACCACCACCCCCCCCCCCCCCCCCCCCCCTTTTTTTTTTTTCCTCTCTCAATCATATAAGTTTTGGCATTAAAAACACAATGTTGTTAACAATGTTTCAGGTGAGTATCCTCAGAATCATGGAATTCCTGGATGACCTTTGGGGCCCACCAAATTTTGAAGGTTTCTATATATTTGCTTCTTTCAACATTCATTCTTTGTTGAAGTTCTAACTTTGCAACAGAGATAATGAGATGGCAGTGTTCATTGTTGCGTACTGATGGTTTCATGCGATTTTTTTTCAGCAACTGAGGATATTTACCCACTGATTCCATACAGTGTTGCTTATGGTGATTAACCTGTCTCATTATCTTTCTCTATTTTCTTCAATTGTTTTTTTTTGTCTAATGGCATTTTCATGCTGAACCTATAGATATGGAAAAAGAGGCGGCTATAAACGAGAAATGTTGTATACAGGTGCTAAGGATTTTGATAAGCAAAGCAGATACAGATATCATTGAACTTGAAGAAGAGCTTCTGGACCTATTGAGTCAACTTGCCTGCACCGATGAAGAGTTTTTAGATATGTTTTACACATCCTTGAGGGCGAAACTTGATCACCTTGTTTTCTCAACAAGGAGTTTGGAAACCGGTGCCGGAAATGTTTTGCCAACCACCGAGGAACCAGTTGAAAGCATATATGATATGCTTAAGGCTCTTTTTTTTCGTTTACCACAAAAGAAAGATCATCAGGTGTAGTATATGGAACTTAACATTTGTATATATATCAATGTTTGTTTTGGTCTGCACAATGCGCAAAGTTTCACTAGCCTTAATTGCGTCTTTGTGTTTAGTTTCCTATGATATCCTTATGTTAATAGTATTTAGAAGCCTGTACATGAACTTTTCGTACAGAACTATAGAGTTGCTACTTATGAAAGTAAGGAGGATATAATGTTATAAAACTGGCTTTTTGTGGTGACTCCCTAGAAGCTCTGTTTAGATCACCGAGAGGTTGAGTGATAATTGGCATTTAATGGTCTTATTTTTTGGGTCAAGAATACCTAACTAGAGTAGACAATGCCCCAAATCTCTTTTTCGTGTGAGTAGGACCCCTATGTAGGTGAGTAAAAGTCTGGAAAATGATGGAATTGTCTTGCAAAATACAATGAAAACACACAGATTTAGCATGACTGTTCTGTAGTATGTAAGTGTGATATATGCACATATAGATGCTAACAGTTTGCATTTAGCCTGCATGTTCTCATAAACAGTATCAATGTATTAGGTTGTTTTTTGAACATAGAAGAACATGTTTTGTTTTGCTACATCTTCACTATGATCAGAAACAATGCTCATTTCAATAGTCTCATTTTTTTCTCATTATAAGTAAAGGAATGGGCTAATTTTATATTGCTATTTTAATTTTACTCTATAAATTCTTAGTAGATATCGCTATATCAAATGCTTTTATCTTAAAAGAGATAGTGGTCTTTATGTTCCTTCAAAGTAAAAAGTTTGCAGATGATATGACCATTATTCTAAACTCCTACCATTAGGCGAGTGCAGCCAATTCGTCTCTGAAGAAGAAACAAACAGGAAGTTATTCTAATGCTAACCAAATGGAGATGAGAAAAAGAGCCTTTATCACTCCGTTTGAGGAAGATTCAATTTCACAGGCCATAGTTAAGGTTGAAACAGAGGATGCAAGTTATCCTGTAAGTATTAACGATTATGGAGCTCTATCATTAAATATCTTAATGTATGCTTTTGTTCACCCGAAATCTTTCTTCTTCTTGTTTTTTATTGTTTAATGGCTAACGCTTATTTTGACATTAGTGTTGATTCTTATATGCAGTGTCCGACTCCTTTCTCTATATATTCTAACCAAATGGAGATGAGCAAAAGTGCCTTTATCACTCCGTCTGAGAAAGATTCAATTTCACAGGCCATAGTTAAGGTTGAAACAGAGGATGCAAGTTATCCTGTAAGTATTAACGATTACGGAGCTCTATCATTAAATATCTTAATGTATGCGTTTTTTACCCAAAACCTTTCGTCTTCTGCTTATTATTGTTTAATGGTTAATGCTTATTTTGACATTATGTTGATTCTTATATGCAGTGTCCGACTCCTTTGTCTAAATATTCTAATCAAAGTTGCCGAGGCTCAATGGAGTGCATGAACAAAGAATCAAACATGGTTCAGATAAAGAGCCCAGAAATGACAAAGGATATGATAAAGAATAAGTTTCCTGAATGCAACTACCAAAAGCAATCCATTGAAATTCAAGCAAGCATGAAACATCCGCTACAAATGGTGAAGTCTCAGGTAGGTTCTCTTTATTTCTCGGGAAGATTTACATACAGATGCAACAAATTAATAAACCTAGTGTAGAATTGTTTGCTTTGCAGTTTAAGTTATGTATCCTTTAAGTTCCAGAATCAAGTTATGGCTCCTTTTTAAAACTGTGGTCTTGAATATCTACAGTGTAATTACAAAAATCATCCCTGGATAAGGACCACCGAAAATATTAGTTTAGTGACAATTACTACTACACTGATAGTTCAAAATAGTTGCATACCATACTGAGCTAAGACTTAGAAGCCATAATTAGTGCACTTGTTTTGCATATGATCTGTTAGGGCAAAAAACGCAATTGCGTTCTATTTACCTTTCTCTCTAGCATCATCTTTTGTCTTTGTTATTTTGTAAATCAAAGTTCAAAGCAATTTTCACATGTTCTGCCATAGTTGAAGTAAAAGTATCGTTGATAAGAATGTCTGTGCTCTATAGCAAACCCTGTTCTTTGTGATGCAAAATTGAACATATTTTATCAAGTTTTCTGCTTTGTAAAATTATACTATGTTAACTAATAAACTACTTCAATGTTAACTTGTACAGTAATAAAAGCAATATCAACATCAGAAAGCATTTGTAACTTGCCACCCTTTAAATCTTCTCATGTGGTAATGTTTTAATAACTATACAAGTTTTACATTGGCATTCTTCAATCAAAATCTGGATTTATGATAATTTATATGAATCTCTAAAAGTAATTCAACTGACATGATTGCTTGCCAGACCGAGACTGACGAGGAAAGCATAGGTTCTACATCCCTTTGTTTGGTAGAATCACCTCAAGAACCTGATGCAAACCAAAATTTTAACAGAGAATTGGGTTTCCCTCTCAGTAACTCTAATGCAGAAGATCACCAAAAACAAATAGTCCCAGTTTCTGAGAGTCAATATTCTGCAAAGACATACAAGAGGCGACAGAGACTTGGTTCACCTTTGGCAAGGGAAAGTTCACCATGCCTTCATAAAGAACCTATACCATTGTGCATCCTTGGACTAGATGTGGTTGACCGGCATGATATGGATGACTACACCGTAGATGAATTGAAGGACATTGCCAGGCAACATAAAATTAAAGGTGTCTATAAGCTTCGCAAAGCAGAGATTGCAAGCATACTCGGAATCAAGGTGACTAACGGTATGTGGCAAGTCCCATCTCACACTTAAGTTTATTTCCCCTCTCTTAGAGTAGGATTCATTATTAAATTACATTAGAAGTGGCAAAACTGGACAGAATGAGTTAATTTTATTGTTAAAAGTTAAAACATCAAAATGGGTAATTTTATTTAGTGCTGATTTAAGTGGGTCAGGTTGGATTTCAATGAAACCTTTTTTTTTTTTTTCCCTTTTTCAATTTTAATTTTTTTTTTTAAAGAGATTCATTTTGTACATTATCAAATGTCAAATAACCACCCAGGGTTGTCATTTATCAAAGTGGTTATCAAAACTGTGATGCAAAAATTTGCTGAATGGAAGGTCCAAGGTTCAAAGCATGGCCAGTGCAAGAAATTAAATAAAAATGACAACAATTTTATAACCACACCAGTTTTCGTTTTGGACCACTATAAGTGGTTCGAGTTTTTGTCGCCATGTAAACATAGCTAGTTGATTAGTTGGCATGAATAACACGATAACCTAAAATAAAAAAGTTTAAGTGTCAGGTATGATTATGGTAAAGTGTAGTGATTCATTTTCAAGATATTGCCTGCTTTATATGAACACTTTGGGCAACTTTCAAACTCGTTCATCCTGTCATCTTTTTAGCTTGACTTTATTTTATATTTATCTACCCAATAGCGATAAAACTTAATCCATATAACTCCAGTGATTAGTAAATGGGTTGAAATTACCACTTTTTGTTGTATTTTGCTGTCTTTTCACCTACCTACAGTTTTTTTAACAAATGATTTGTATCTACATGCAGGCAAAAGGAAAGTAAAAAGAAACGAGACAGTTTTGCAGATAAAGGGTGCACCATAGATATTGCTGCTTGACGTTTTATACAATTTAACCAATAACCATCTTTTCTGCAAGTACTTATACATACGGCCGTATAACTGAAACAATGAATTAGTACTACAATTGATATGCTAAATTCCATATAAAGTCCTAGTTGTCCATATTAGGCTGTTTCCCTTACAATGACTAGTACTATACACTGCCATCCCTAGTTGGCATCTGGATGTAGCTTTGAATGCTCTGATTTTTGTCGATGAAAAATTCATCAAGCTTCTCTGGTATTTTGGCGCTTTTGTCTGCTAATGGAATCACTAATGGTGATAGGTCATCATGATTGTAATTCGTGTTTTTTGGGTTTATTTCAAGGTTTAGCCATTTATACATACAGAGTATTGATATAGCCTCCGAATAAATTTTCTAAGTATGAGATCAAGAGAAACAGAAAATTTAAGAAATGAGATGATGAGTATTATGAGTGGGTTACACATGTCAACTATTAAGTTTTGGGAGGATAATTCATTTTTCATACAAGAACTCAATGTTAGAGTTGACGAAATATGTAAAGTCTGACTGAGCAGAGCTGGTAACGGGTCAAAATGGATTGGTTTATGTATACTTTGAAATGTGTAGCATTATAAATCTATATGATTACAATGTGGTTGATCTAATAGGTAAAACTTCGATTATGTAATCCTTGGTATTGTATCCTATAACTATTACTGCTGGTAGAATATGTAAATCTTCGTGTGGTTCATATGATGTTTCCTCTGTGTAAATATTTAAGATGTAAGATGATTAAGATTTTGAAGGAAGAAGTGCGACTCCTATAAACTTTAAGCTGGTTATGTTGAGAATTGGTTTCCTGATGGGTATCAACTATTTAGATATAGGTTTAAAGTGAATAATCAATTTCAAGTATTTGATAAACACAACATTATGATTTTATAATATGTAGTCTAAACCACACTTAAGTAGCTCAGTGGTCATAAGACCGGAGAGCCAATGTCCTCACAAGAGGTCCCGTGTGTAGAATCTCACTAGATAACATTCTTGGATGGTCAAGTAAACGAGATAAACTAGTTTGGTCGCACACATCTAAGTCAAATTCTTGCTTTCTGAGGTATAAAATGAATGGAGAAAACTTGACCAATTGACCTGTTTAGTTTTTGTTTTTATTATTTTTTTAATGAAATAGACTTCACTAAAAACTTTTATTTTTCTTTTCTTTTTGAAAACGGCTTAGTTACACTTGAATCTACTACTTATTGATCTTTCGTTAAAATCAACAACCCTTTGGTTTGTGGAAATGTCAGTTGTTTCTCAACTGAGAAGGGATAGATTGTAGAAAATTGTAAACCCAAAACAGGGATATATGTAAGTATTCAATTAGCTTTATATCTAAGGACAATCCTGGGTTATCGATCACCGGATGCAATTTGTTTTGAGCAAGCCAGATGCATTTGCAAAAACACTCATTTCGATAATCGCTAGGTAACAAATTGTTCTTTACACATTCTGGCATCACTCATTGCATATTTTGCCAAGAAGAGCTCTTACCAAATATGACATAACCATTGTTGTGATAGGATCATTGTTTCGATTAGCATCTCAGCAGCCGAAACTATCCGCTTTACCAATCTCATTGTTTTTTTGCATATGAAATGCAATAAAAAGATATAGGTCGGCGTTTGCTGTAAAGATTAGTACTCAGTATAAGTTTGAAGAAAAAGATGAGGAAGAAAAAGTTTGATCATCTGAAGATTATAATTCAATGAACTAAAAGATAATAGAAGAGCTTAAACTAACATCTACAAAACGGTATACGCGTTCTGCAAAAATCAGTTAACATTTTACTTCTGGAAATTTAATAATTCGAAGTTTCTTAAGCTACATATGAATTTCCCAATAAGTTGGCAATATATATCCTTTTACACAAGAACCTTACAGAAATTATCATTTGTCAATAAACTCTGCTCAAGGCTGGCCGAGAAGTGAAGGTTTGTAGAATGCATGGCTTTGAGCAATCTCAATTCTCTCACGGGGATCGTTCAAGTTTTCATCTCTTAGTGCCTGAACAATTGCTCGTGGATCTTGTTCCCTGACAAATATTTGTAACTATAAATATCCATTTTTTGTATTGATAAAATAGTTCTTTTAGGCATATAAAAGTTATATAAGTAGAAGAAAAAACATTACCGCTTTATGAGTATTTTGTACAGTATCTTAAGGATCGGGCATAGCTCGACAGGTGCAATGGGTTTGTTTTCATTTGGATGTAAAATGCTTAAGCTTGGTTGACTCAAAAGTTCGAAAAATGCTCCTACTGCAGATACTCCCTGAAATGAAAACCTATGGAAGTTAGACATTTACAACTAATTTCGACCCCCATATACATCGGTCAATTTAAATCTATAAATATTTAAATGGGCTATGGGCCTAAGAGAAAAGATTCAACTAAAAAGGAAGCAGGTCATAAGTCATCTAACATGTGTTTTAAAGGCTGAGAACCTCATAATATGACTATTAGAGCAAATTTTAACATATTATTGTAATCATACTGTTTTTTGAATCAAATTTCAACACATCGGTTACTTATAAACTATATAAGGAGTACTTAATGATAAGTCCTTCCATGTCTCCCAACCTGACCTGTTTTGGCCCCTTACCCAACCCGCCTGTTATACTACCACAAGATGCGAACCTCAGCAATCTTGATCTTGCAAATAGTGATTATCACAGGGTAAAAAGGTTTTTGTATTTTTTAAATAAAGAGAAACATGTAGAGAAAATGTTAAATTAATTTTGTATGCCGAGAGTAATATTATTACCTGGATCATTCCCTTGCCACTGATGCTGTCACCCATATCCAAGCTCAGTTCTCCCTTGGCAATCATTTGACCATACCATGCATTACGCCCTTTCAGTAGGGTCACGTAGGTGTCAGCAAGCAACGGGCCAGCAAGTTTTTCGGGCTCTTTTGTCAACAAATGAGTGATAAATATCATCTCTGATGTACAATGTGCAAAATACACCGATTTGCTAGTAGCACTTTCATTGGTCAAAGCAGCTACCATTCCTGAGAAGATCAAAAAAGCTCTGGACCTGAGTGAAGATTTAAAAATTTTATGGGTTGGTCTTCTCCTATATTGTTCTTCATACCTTTATTTGGGGCAAAATGTAATCATAAGTAGAAACTAGAAAGAACCGGGAATATCTTACCAGCTCCAATTGCATAGACGTTTTTCAACCCTCCCATTACTTCGTGTGTGATAAGATCGCTATTGTCCCATACGATGAAATGGGGTTGCCTCAAAAACTTTGCAAGCGGAAGCCTCCACTTTTCAGTGCCACATATTCGAGCATTGGCATACTCTTTGTTGTAGATCTCAGAAGCAATATTTGGACCACCAAGATACAGAATGTTATCTAGTGGTACTCCAGCTACAAGGAAAAAATAGTTACATTTTGAAACTTATTAGACAAAATCTTTATGTAATGTGTCTACACAGGGGTTAATGCTAAGGAAGGTGAATTCAAAATTCATATAGCCATCAAATTTTTAATTGATTCTTTTGGGTGATTGGATATGTGTTATTAGGTGTCTTGGTGCAGCATTGCAGCTAGTATGAAACTCATATTCCAAAACTCATAGTTGGTCCAAAAGTTTTCAGATAATCAGAGCTGAATATGTTTTTCTAAACATTAAGAAATGATTATTGTGATAAAAAGTTGCAATAATCAATTATCCATTCAAATTGCTAATCTAAGCACTCCGAATTTGATACTTTTCATCCATCATACTCTAATTTTCCATGGATTTATCCCTAAACTGATGATACTTATGGATCAAAGAGTAAATATATATGCGACTAAATTGGCAAGCCTACAAATATGCCTATAAGAAAACGGTGCTTAAATTAGCACATATAGTAGGCAATTATATATGTAGGATTGTAGGTATAACATACTCCTTTCGTGACTCTAAGATCATATGTTCAGGTCATGAGCACAAAATACTCATGAAACCATGAGCCCTGGTGATTCACACAATTATAGCAAAAAGTAATCACAAGGTAAAACATGCTTACTTGCCCGGTGGATCATTTGTGTTGGAGTAATAATATGTGGAACAGGATCCAAAGCAGCCTCTATACCCTTTGACAACGACACAATTATAGGCATGGTTAACCTCTCTTTCCAATACTTACCAATCTCTTCAAAAACCTCACGCGTGTCCGTTGATGGCACACCATTTACCACAACATCCGCATCCCAAACCGCCTCTTGCAAATTAGTCACAACTTTCATAGGACAAAGTGGCGTATCAATCATATTCAAACAAAACCCATCTTTCAAAATCTCATCAGCATAAAGAACCCGATCACCTAATCTTGCTTCAACGTATTTCAAATAAGCACACCGCCTAATTAATCTCCTTAACACATCTTCTCTCGAATTAATCACTTCAAATAAATGTTCCGCAGTTTCTCTATCAACCGCTCTGCCACCCCTTCTCCATATCCTAATTTGTATCTTATCACGAAATTGTCCATAACTATCTTGAAGTAATGCTACAAAAACACTACCCCACGCACCCGCCCCAACTCCCACAATTTTGAGCAAATCACCTTCTGATTTACCAAGAATTCTACGAAATTCATCTAGTTTTTCTTCTAAACCATTACCATTTGATATCGACATCCCCCCGTTTGAATATAAACCAGGATTTGTCACCTCAATATTCCCAACCATAATTTCACCTCTAGATTCAACAAATGAACGAAAAAAATATACTCTAAAATATCATCAAGAATTACAAATTCTTAACAAGAAACACCTTTTACAAATATATATATTTATCTTCAAGAATCCGAGTTCTGCCACCTACAATAAAAAGATTAAAACTTTAATAAAGAGAAGAATTTTGTGGTTTACACACTGAAAAATGTTGTAACATGTCAATTAATAATTATTTCCACAATATAAAGTGATCAAAAGAAAAAAAAAAGAGTCCTATAACAAAAAAAAAAGACAAACAAAGTTTACAAGTACAAATCATACCTTAATTAAAGAGTAGATCACCAATGCTACAATATAAAGTGATCAAAAGTGAAAGATATAAAAAACCCAAATCCAAATTGCAAAAAAGGTAAAAACTTTATATTACATTTGCATTGTAAACTCAGTCAAAAGTTTGTTCATCTACCTAAAAACAAAACAAAATAAAATATCATATTAAATTAAAAAGAAATTAAATCAAATTAAAAATAAGAGATACAAGAAATTGAACAACCTTTTGAGTGCGGGTTACTACAAATTTTCAAGATTGGTACTATTTTTTAACTCAAGATTTTTCAAAGAAATTAGAAATGTGAGCACATAATTTGGGACTGGGAAGCTAGTCCCAATAAGGAGGTTTGACTAGAGTCAAATTTATTTGAGATAAATATGCCGATAAATGATTAATCCTCTTAATAAAATAACCTAAAAATTCACTAAAAATTCTCTTAATTATTGGATGATGAAATGTCAGGGAGCAAAATTAGAAAAGAGAATTAGTGGATACTATATGTTACTTTCTTAAAGTGTTAAGAGGATTTTTAAGTTATTTTATTAAGAGCATTAGTCATTTTCCTTCAAAGATATGTCTTAATAAAGACGTTATTTTTAAGTTCTACTTAAATGGTAGAAAAAGAACCTTATGTCTTTGCATGGGATGGAGATTGAAGCCTTAAGTGGGAGAGTTGGTAGTTGTAAGTTTGGTATCATTATGTATTTATGTTGTATATTAAGGTTATTTCCAATGCTAAAAGACGTCTTTATGCCTTCTTTAACGGTCACATCATATCCTTATAAATCTTTAAAATTTTTATGAATCTTTAAAATCCTTTAATTTACCATCAACCATACAAACATCCTTATATATCTTTATTTCATATATAAACAAAAATTAATATTATAGATATTCTAAGGATATGTAAAAATAATTCCTTAAATATAGACAAATGCCTCATGAACAAGCAAGGACATACATGCTTTAATATTATGAACAAGGAAGTACAAGTAAGGAAATGGAAAGATGTCTAAAAACATCACCATTAGAAATAGTCTAATGGGACATGACGTGAATAGTGAATTGCAATGTGCCGAGTTTGATTCAACCACGTCGCATTCATCATTATAGGGAATAAATCGCTTCGCTCATATTTTTCAATCTCCCATTTTCTTTATAAGACAAATCAGATCATCTTTTTTTCAACTGTTCAGCTTTTAAATGCTTAAGTTATCTTTAAATTTTAACTCATTCTTCGAACTACACACTAGGTCTACCTAAATATACCCTCAAAATATTTTTCAACCTCTATTTACCAAATCTATCATTCTCCTTTCTTCATTAATTTAAATAACTTATACCTATAATATATTAATGAAATTATTTACAACATAACCCTCAAGTCCTGAAATAAATGTAATACTCTTACATCAATTACTTTTACATAAATAACCACATTATTACCGCCACCGCCATCGTCGCCACTACCACTGCATTACGCAGGTACCCTTCCAGTTATAGGTAATTTAAACATTTCGTTCATAAATTTTGATATAATATGATAAGATTGGACTTTAATTTTATTTTTGAATGTGTTTAATTCAAAAATGAAAGAATTTACCTTCACACCACCTACATACTCTCTTCTAGGGAATGGTGTAAATGAGCATCATAATGTAGTGTCATCAATAACATTTTCGGCTACAAATTTGTTAAACAACATAAAAAATTTATTAGTGAAAAAATGATTTATTTTAAAAAAAAATCCTAAATATCAGGGATAAATCCGAACATGGTTTGGAGGATACATACCATATTGTTTTTGGTGTTCCACAAGATTGAAATTTTTATCACGCCTCAGCCGATAGTCGTTGCATAACTTTGGAGATCGATTTGGAAATGAAGAAGGATATAAGCCTAAAAATCAACCAAATATTAAAAGTTTGATAGGTGGATTCCACTAAGTCTTTTTTATAATTTTATATTCTTTCACATGTAATCATTTTATATTTAAGTTAATTTTAAGGCATATGAATTAAGTTGTGTCGTATGCATCGATATTATACCACTCTAATTCCTTCACTACAGGGGCAGATGTAATTGTATAAGACCAGGGGCAATGCCCTCTATAACTTTGAGTCAAGCAACCAATATATGTAGATTTTTTGTGGTACTTGAAAACTCAATATTTCTTCTAACATGCCCCCGGGTGAACTTATGTATGCACTCGTTAATAGTTTGATTTAGTGAAAGTAAAAGGTTCACAAGTATTAATGGTGGAAGAAAAGTCTCGTGGAAGATGATGTGGTGTAGTGAATAAGTGATAGACCTAAGTGGGGTTGCAACTTACAAGTATAAAAAAGAGAGATAATAGACTAATGAATTATTTTAGGATTGAGATTCCTTAAAGTTATTTACAACTTTAGGGGTAAAGTTGTTAATCTCAACCCTTGAATTAAAATCAAGGGTCAAGATTCAAAGAGGATATTTGAATCTTGACCTTTGATTTCAATCAAAAAGTCGAGATCCTTTCAACTTTACCCCTAATTTATAACTTTAGGGAATCTCCATCCTTTATTTTACTACTTGGACTGCAGCTTCTCTTTTTATTAATTCATTCATCTGATTAGTTATTTAGTAGCTGTTTATCTGTAATTTCCTCCTTTACAACTTATTATATATATGTTCTTAGTTATTACAAAAATGAAATACTATAAGAATAACTATATTTACATGATACATCTAAATAATTGATTTATATAAGAATTAATTTGCAATTCTTGGTACATCCTAATACTAGTTGATTAATTATAGAAGTAAAAGTTTTAGCATTCGAAATTTGTTTTCATAACTTGTTTTTATAGTTTTTAGTAACAAAGTGAGTGTTTTATTTAACACATTTAATTTGTTGTTGACTTGAGCCGCCCCACTTCTTTCATTTGTCTAAAACGTTTATCACGTTTTATAAGTTGGACACATGTTGATTTTAAATAATATATTCACTACTGGTTTCGCCACTCTTTTTTTTCCCGTGATTATCAACTTCTAGCAGATATTATGTTGGTGTGATTTTGCCATTTGGTAGTTAAAAGAAAAAAAATATGCTCCCATCAAATGAAGATCGTAGATCTGTCTCTGTATTTTATACCTTTCAAGATATAAGTCACGTGTATTTTTTTAAACTGAAAAGCAACACGACTAAAACCCTTTTAAAAATCGTTTTTATCTTACCGTCTAACATTGTATCTGAAAACATCACCGGCAAGTCGGCAACAAGAATTCAGAGAAGAGGGAATGTGATTTACACACACACAGTATCATTTTTAACCTCAATTAATCAAATGTATATTACAGCAACTATATGTTTAACCGACTCCAACTTAACAATGTTTCAACTTAACACAATTGACCTCTCAACTAATAAAAGCTGCACGAGACCCCCTATATTACAGGCTTATTATATATCCACCCTTATTATACTTTGCAGAATTTTATTTTTTGAACATACTTTGCAGAATTATTTTCTACTCCAGTTCGTAGATTTATTTTTTATTTTCCATATATATGGTTTCTTGATCGATTGGGTAATGTTAGACCCGCTCGACCCGCATGAGATACCCATTTAGACCCGTTTTATTTTATAATTAAATGTCTTGTTGCAAGAACTGCAAATCAAAGGCCTTAACGACAGACCCACATACAGGAAACCTAGAATGCACATCATGCGGTGTCGTACAACACTCGACAACCTACGACCAACAAACATACAATCGAGACGGACCCACGGGTCACAATATCCGGTTAGGTACTTCCGGGTCAAGGTATGATTATTCTTATCATGAAACCAAGATTTATTTAGCCCAGAAAATAGTTTCTGATATTTTGTTGAAATTAGAATTAGAAAATAGATTTGATGAAGTTAATAACATGATTAAGGAGATTACGGATAACGAATACGGTTCGGGTAGATGGTTCAGTGTACTTGTTGGTGCTTGTGTTTACGTTGTTATGCGAAAAGCGAAAAAATGGATGCCGTTAGGGAGTATTTGTGAAAATGTGGGGTGTGATGGGTATGAGTTAGGTAGAATGGTGAGTCGGGTTGTGGAGCATTTGGAGATACGGTTGCCGGATGGGGATATAGTCGGGTTGTTTGAACGGGTTGTGAAGGAAATGGGTGTAGGGAGGGAGAAAGTTGGGAGGGTTTTGAAACAAGGGGTGTTTTTGTTGCAATGTATGGTGAAGTGGTATGTGACGACGGGGAGAAGGCCGGTGCCGGTTGTGGTGGCGGTGGTGGTTTTTGTTTGTGAAGTGAATGAGGTTGAGGTTAGTGTGGAGGATTTGGCGGAAAAGTTGAATGTGAATGTTACAACGTGTAAGTTGAGGTATAAGGAGGTGTTGGAACGGTTGGTGGATGTTGGGAGAGGAAATTTGCCGTGGGGTGAGAATGTAAATGTTAAGAATGTTATGAAGAATGCTCCAATGATTATTCAGTATATGGAGATGAAGTCGATGTGTAGTGGTGGTGGGAGGAAGAAGGATGTGAGTTTGGTGGAGGGTGTCGGTTTGGTTTTGGATGGTTTGATTAAGGATTGTTTGGATGGTGGAGACGATGGAAGGTTTTTCGCTGAAGGGTTTTACGCGGGTGATGACGATGGTGATAGGTCACGGGGTGGCAGAGTGAATTGGGAAGTTGAAGATTTGGAGAAGCTTAAGGTTTCGCACGAATGTTTATCGAAGATTTACTTAAAGTTCTTGGATGAGTATACTAGTATGAAGGCATCAATGGGGACCGTTGAACGTGTTGGGAGCGGCAAGTCTTTTCTTTTCTTGGATATGCCGGAGTATTGGACTGGGAACTCAGAGATGAGCAAAAAGCTTTTTCTTGATCAAATATTGGAAAAAGATGTTGGATTGAACGTTATGCCTCCGTCTTTTGTTAAGGGATGTTTGAAAACAAAAAGGAGAAAAGAAAAGATCAAGGCTGCTAAGATACGCATTGAGAAGATAAGGCGACCATGGATGACTGCAAATGATAGTGATGAGCTCTGTGTACAAAATGCTGTGATTTCTAAAAAGAGAAAAAAACGGGCAAAGAAAGCTGATACTGATTGGGAAGATTTTGTTATTGAAACTCTGTTACTTCATCAGGTGAAAGAAGAAGAAATAGAGAAAGGTTACTACAATACCTTGTTGGATCTTCATGTTGTCAACTCTGCTTTCAGATAGTTTATCATATATACTTTGTTGATTAAACTTTTGCCACTGACATACATATACATAACATACATATGTGAAAAGATTGCTTCTTTTTGAGCAGTATATATGTAAACTATAATTCGTGGAACTTTTTTTATGTTGATTTCCAGTTGTCACAACTGCAAAAACAGAGTAAAAAAAGAAGTTTGTGAGTAAGCATAGTTAAAATTACCTTGTTTGTTGCATTTAGTTCTATTAGAATGTCTAATGTGTAACTCTGGCAAACATACGAGAATTGCAGAATAAGCAAGAGGTTTCTCTTTTCTAAGTGTTCATTTTGCTCGGATATATTCAATTATATATGCTGAAAAATGACTTTTATAACCAGAAAGCTGAAATGGCTTATAGTATTGGATAGAAAATTTCAACGCCCCTGTTTTTGTTTTTGAGCTGCTACATCAATGTTTAGTTCTTGGATCTGCTTCCTCTGCTTGTGGTAAGTTTTGTACCAATTTGACTGCTTTAGTAGCTTTCCAGCATTCACAAAATACATAATGGACATATTTTTAGAACCAGAAACATGACCTGTAAACGTAATGGGTCAGGCTTTTGATTCTGGGTGCTCTGTTATGGCAATAGATGTAGCTCATAAGAGAGTTTACAAATAGATTCAGGTATATGGTTGGTGAGTGTAGAGTTCAGTTTTGTATGGCTGGGACAATTTCATATATACCATCCATAAACCCCAAGATGCCATATATGCCCAAAGCATGCTTTTATACTTTTGTACATGATGCATTGAAAACTTATATTTTGGGCATATATGATGTTTGATTAGAATTGAAATGGATCCCAGTCTTACAACTTATCGCTTCTAGACAGGGAGTTTGTAATAGAAATTTTGGGTAAAACTGTACAGGCTTATTAACAGCAGACTTAATTGACACCTGAAAGCTACTGGGATTTTGATAGTTTGTTCATTTATCTATGAAATGAATGGATTTAACTATAAAAGTAGAATAGAAATTGTTTGGCCTGGAAGAGATTTGTCGATGCTGCTAGTATCACTTCCTGCTTATGTCTGTGTTTTGTAGAGTCAAGATATGAAAGTCCCCTGAGCGATACTGATCCCAAGAATTAATATGGTAGTTTGCAAAACAAACGGCATGACGCTTTTTGTGCATTTTCATTTGCGGGACAGTTGAATTGTGGGCCGCTTAACTCCTATATTTCAATAATGATTTTTGCAACCGATCTACGACACCGGCAATCTTCACCCAAACCTCTTTATCAGGTTTGATACGTACAACCTTTATGAACATTTTAGGTTCATGATTTATGGAACTCTTTTTGGATGTTAATTGTTTGTGTGCAGGCTAGGCAAGTAAAAGAGCAGGTGGAGTGTGACCTTCTACTCCACTTTTGGACACCATCAAGTATCAACAGCTACCCATTGAGGTATTAATACTACTCACCTGAATCTTTTAATTGTAGAATGTAAACTTGTGTAAAACAACCTAATCCTGGTTTGTGCTAGAAATTGTCAAAAGATATATCTTTAGAAATATGAATGCAATTTTCACCAACTGAACAATAGGAAAGAAATACGTATTTTTTATTGTTATTTAAAAAAAGAAAAAAGAAATATGTATTATATAGGCAAAATACAATAACACAAGTGACTCCTTGATCTAGTTGTAATGGTGCCATGTGTGTTTGAGGTTAGTTTTAATTCTTTACTCGAAGGCTTTATAATATGGATGACAAGATATATTTTCCGAGAGATGATGTTTAAATTTACATAAAACAAGGTCAACACCACATAACCTTGGCCCACTAGTAACCACACGTGTGTCGAGTTTTGGTCTTTATAAATGACACTCTTCCAACCAACTCTAATATTAATAGTAGCTTCAAATTGGTTGAAGCTAATTGAAGTCTATAAAAGGCTGCTTGTGTAATGCAAGATTTCAACCAATAAAATTAATACTTCACATGTATATTTTACTTTTCTAAAAATCCCTTTGTCACTTTACATCAAACCAAATATTTCAGTTTCACATATGATAATCTAACAATCTACAAAAGTTCTAGCAAGATTTCAAGAAAGGAAAGAATTTTGTTTATTGAAATGAAGTTGGATAGCGATGAAGTCATACTAGATATATCTGAAGAGATACCAAAGACTAATCTCATGACTACTACATCACACTCATTGGCAGAGCAGCAGCTTCAGGAGGACAGTGGCCAGCTGAAGTCAAAAACCAGAATCATTGAACCAGCAGTTCCTAGCAATAGCCAGACGGAGAATATTGCTATAGTAAGTACTACTGATTCTCCTACTGAAATATTAGAAAGTCTGAAAGCCGCCTCTCCTGTAACTACTAGAACACCATTATCACCAGGGGAAGCGAATGATGATGATAAGAATGGTCATTTTTCTACACGAAAAAGACCCGAGAATCTCAAGGTTCTGTTTATTACCGAGTTCAGTTTATTTGTTTGCATTTCGTTGCTTTTAATTCTAAGTGCAACTACGAATAAACTAAAGGATAAAAAGATTTGGAGTTTAGAATTATGGAAATGGTGTGTTGTGGGATTGGCAATTTTCAGTGGCCGTTTATTTTCGGAGTGCTTGGTCAATATCGTAGTTTTCGTGATTGGAAAGAATTTGTTAATTGGAAAGGAAGCCGTGTCTGACCGTTATTTTTACAGCATGCTAAAGAGGATTTGGGTTTTAATCTGGTTAGTTTTAATTTCTTCTACATGGGGGATCTTGACCAGCCATCGTGTCAGTAGATCAAATGACAAACCCAAGGCTCTAGAGTATATCACAAGGGGGCTTTTCTCTACATTTTTTGTTGCTGGTGGATGGATACTCGGAACTTTATCGACAAGGCTCTTGTATTTTTCACTATATAATAAAATATTCTCTAAGAGGATTGAAGAAAATAGCTTCCATCAATACATACTTCAAACCCTCTCTGGGCCACCAGTTTGGGAGCTTTCAAACGTTCGTAGTTCTAGGTTAGTAACCTGCAGTGGCTCTAACGTTGTTGATTTGCAAAACCCCCAGAGGATCAAACGTAGGATGATTGAAATTGCATCGCAGAATGGGTTTTATACACTTTCTAATACACTTGATAAAAGTAAAGGTTTGATGAATCCGGATGAGCAGAACAATAGAAATATCACCACTGAATGCGAAGCTAAAGCTGCCAGTGATCTTATTTTTAGAAATGTAGCTAAACCCGGGAACAAGTAAGATTGCTCTAAATTCTGTTTGTTGTAATATCAGTCCATTATTTTTGATGCCTCTGATTTTTTTATATATTTTTTTTATATTTTAATTTTTTATATTTTTTATTTTTTCCATATGAACTAGCTACATCGAAGTGGAAGATCTTTTGCGTTTTATTAACAAAGAGGAAGTGGATGTGGTGCTTTCTTTGATAGAAGGAAAAGAGGAAAGTGGAAGGATAAATGAGAAGTCCTTTCTTAATTGGGTGGTACTTACTCTGTCAAACTTTCACCATTCATTTATCAAACTTATTCCATTCCTTTGAAATTACATCTTGGTTTTCAGGTGAGCATGTACATGAAGAGTAAATTTTTGGAGCATTCTCTAAATGACATAGAGGAAGCCATAAATGGATTACACCAATATGTTATTGTGCTTTTGGTAGTAGTACTCATAATCCTTTGGGTAATACTCATGCGTATTGCTAGAACACAAGTGTTGCTTTTCATCGCAGCTCAGTTCTTACTTGCTTGTTTCACATTGGGAACCTCTGCTAAGTCAACATTTGAAGCCTTGATATTGGTATTTCTAAAACACCCATTTGACGTTGGTGATCGTTGTGTCATTGATGGTCTCCAGGTAGGCAACTCACTGGACCTAATCTACTTTTAATAATTTAGTTTTATTTACAATGCCAAGTTATTCTGCTTTATTTATTCAAGTGAAATATAAATCTATAGGTTGTCGTAGAAGAAGTGAGCATTTTGACTACCGTCTTCCTGAGATATGACAATGAGATAATTTACTATCCGAATTCAATATTAGCTTCAAAACCCATCAGCAATTATAACCGAAGTCCAGAAATGAGGGATACTGTGGAGTTTGATTTGGATGTTTCCACTCCAGTTGAGAACATTTCAGCTCTAAAAGCTAAAATTAAAACGTATGTGATCTTATTCTACTTCTCTATTTCCCCTTAGTCTTACTTTCATTCAAAGTTGGTTAGTCTCTTACTTCAACACATTTAAATAAAATGCCCGCCATTACTCAAGACTAGATATCCATGTATATATGTATGTATGTATGTAATTTTACATGGAGTGAAGGTAGATATTTTGAGGGATGATAATGAGGGCAGGATTCAAACTTAACTTTGCTTGTTAGGGGCTACCCAATACTAAGACTCTCCCCAGAAGGACTAGTCTCGGTCAGCGCCACATCCGCAAAACACTCTCCAAGGACTAAAGTAACCCCCAATGCCGTCTTCCACGGGTTTTGGGTCCCAATACTGTCTTTGATGGTGATGGGGGAGGTTGAGATGTAGACAGTCTTACCCCTACTAAAGGTAGAGAGGCTGCTTCCAGTTCAACTAAAGGTAGAAAAGGACCTCCAGCCTTAATGGACATGAGGATCAAACCCATGACCTCTGTCTCCAGAGGCAAGGGCTCCAACCACTTATCCAACCCAGTTGGTTTCTTTAAGGACTAATCCCCCTAAAACATCCCCAATGCAAAGGACTAGTCATAGACCCACCTTTTATACCATTATTCCATTAAACACCACACACACCTTTAAAATAAGACTCGTCTTTGGAAGGACTAATCCCTCAAGAACAAGTCAAGGGACGAGTCACACTCAATGGTGTGGACTCGTCCCTCAAAGGACAAATGCAAAGGACGAGTGGCAAACGAGTGAGAAACACGTGTATCGGTCGCATCCTTATTGACAATTACTGTTTCTTCTGATTGATCTCAATGTCTATTTTGTTAATAACGGTGGTATAACGGTTATCGGTCATTCCCTAAAATACTGGTCAAAATAACGGTTCTGATATTAACGGTGGTATTTACCGATATTTTAGCAATATTTAGCTTCTTAAATATCGGTCTTAACGGTGTTAATACATGTTTTTTTCTTTTCTTTTTTTTTGGGGCCCAAAACTAATAAATACTTAATAGTCCAATCCTAAATAAATAAAAGCCCAATTTTCCAGCCCTATCTAACATAAAATTGAAAAGAAAAAGTCGAGGCCTAATTTTCCAATCAAGGGATCGATCAGAATCAGAAGGGTTTCTCCTCTGTCTTCACTTCTGTATCCTGTTTCAAATACTTTTAAGTTTGACTTTTAATATTAGTATTAATTATTTTGGAATTTATATATATTGCATAATATTATAATCACTGTATACCACCGTTAGACCACCGCTATAACCGTTATATCAAATATCGGTCCTCGACCGTTATAACCGATATTTGAGTATTAACAACATAGTTCAATGTTTGGCTTGACTTAGGTATAATACTATATTATTCTCGATATAATAACACTCTGGTTTGTTTCCTATCAGGTACATAGATAGCAAGCCTCACTTATGGCGACCAAAGCACAGTGTTCGGGTAAGGGAGATTGAAGGTGTGAACAAGATGAAAATGAGACTGTATATAACTCATACGATAAACTTTCAGGATTATGACGAGAAAAGCGATAGAAGATCAAACCTTGTGCTGGAGCTGAGGAACATCTTCCAACAACTTGGAATCAAGTATCATATTCTTCCCCCAACAAATTCTTGTTAGCTACATACGTTGCGTATGCGCCACTATTAGCCATGATCTCGTGCTTTAAGTTGTCAATACTTGATAAGTGATTATATATGTTACAACTGTTTTCATGTGTCTGCTAGGCCTAAAGTCTTCAAATTAGGATGTTAAGTGGAATTTTCAATCACTCATTGTACGTTTTCTTGTATTTCAGTACTTCAGTTAAATCGCATGAAATTAGTGATATCGGCCTGCTGTCAAGGTGTTATTTGAAGTACTGATATTTAGTTTATTCAGGGTCATTTTACGACTTTGAATTTGTGATGACTGCCCAATCTAGATCTGCCCTGCCCCATGTAAAGGAGATATTCTCTTTAATACAAAAATCCATTATTTATGATTTACACTTGATAATTTTACATAAAACCCATGAACAGGTTATCACTGAGGCAGTAAACGTTATTAACTTATTATCATCTTCCTACTTCTGATTATTTATGTATTCAGACCGAATGAAACTTGCTCCGATTATGTTGGTATTTTGCTAACAGACCGGATGCCTTCTGGTGTTCCAAATTTCATAAATATGTTACATACGGTATGGATGTCAATGTCGTTGTTGATTGAAAAACCGTGCGCATTGAAATGAGAACCTTTCCGGAGTCGTGTTGGTCGAGTGACTACAGTTGTAGTCCAAAGTTGTAGGTTTCTTTGGAGTCTTGTACCAGGCTCTAGTCTTATCATCAACTTGATTTCTCTCTTTAATAAATTTTATTTTCAAATTACAGAGTATACTTAAATAATTATATTATTTAATTATTAAACAACTGATTATGTTATATTTATAAGAAAGTAGCCAAAAAAAAGAGGGAAAATTGCTCTTTAGCATGTTGTCGCTAAAAGTCACCGGGTTCGCTGTATAAATATTCTGTATAATTTGTAAATATAGTTTATATAGTTTGTGAGTATTATATAACTTGTATGAAATAATACACTAATCCACCGTTCGAAGGGCTTTGACCTGCATTTGAATCTCTTAAGTAATACTAATACAAAAATATTAAGTAATACAAAAATATCATATAACAAACATACAGCTAAAAAGGTGAAGGAAATCCCGCACGTGTCCGGTGATGTTGACCAACCCGATACTAGCAGCGCCAGAAATAAATCCTATAGTGGTTCCACAAATTATTTCCCCAGAAAACTTGTTAGACAAAATAGGTATGTTTTACGCCTGTTCTGGCAAAAAATTCCACATATCCTGTCACTACGAGAGTTTCTTATTAGACCGTTGTAGCTAGATTGTCCTGAATTTTCTAATGAACTTCCATCTGTATTGAGTTTGAGCCAACCGCCATGGTGTGGATTCCTTAATTGGGTTGCCATAGTAGGAAAAGATGATTTTGGAATTTTTGGAGGCTAAATACTAGGTAATTTAGAGTGAAAGAAAAGAGTTTACATTGTCATATACATTAATTTTTACAAACGTATTCGAATAACAAAAATCTTATTTGAGATATTGAATAATCGTATTCCAGTTACAAATTAAACTCGGAGATTATAAGAATATCGAATAGAATAATAAATTTTGAAATTGACAGGATATCGACCGTCAAATCCCACTATTTACCTACATCAATGGAATTATGTAAACATATTTTGTATGTATGAATATAAGTTTTATAACTGAAACAATACTCTTGCTATCACATTACAACTACAACAAAGTAGCTTTATTGAAATGGAAATAAAAAGTTCACACACAATTAAGACGAAAAATCTTACTAGTATCTATATATATGTGATATATATATATATATTAAAACAATAGGAATCCTAACCTTTTAAACCCTCTTCAATATAAAGCTATTTTTAAAATTTGCCACATAGGTTTTTATCCTACGTGTCATTATCACATTTTTTTGACAATATTTATCCATTAAATATTAAATAAAAAGATATTTATACACAAACTTAAGAAACCAAATCCTTTATATTTAAGAAACAAATCCCATATGCAAAAAAGAAAACTAAAACCGTATAAACTTAAATATGAGTTTAAATTTTCTATATATCTTTTTTTTCCCCTGTAAAGGCAATATTCTTTATCTAACTTTTTTGATCTTGGATTCATTTAATCAAATCGTATATTATCAAAATCGTTTCATTATAGAAATTTAAATATTTTTAACTAGATAATGATATCACAATTTGATTCATTGAAATTACGGATTATGCGGGTTCATTTCTTTCATGGGTAGCAATTGTTTTAATAAAAACATGGGTTGTAATTACAATTATTCCTGATCAAATACGATATTTAGAGCAAATATGCAGCCACAAGATACTGTCGATCTCATTTAAACTAATTTTCACTATCCAAGTAGCACAACACCATTAGGTTTCTAAATATGTTCAACTAAGTTTATTTTTTTTTTGTATTTAAATGTTGAACATTATATATATTATTGATTTCAATGTCAATATTAAAACTTTTAAAAAATAAATTTAATATCCTCACATCGTGCGGGTAAAAAACTTGTATATATATATATATGTTTGCCTAAATATATTAAAAGTTAAAATTTTTAACAGAAATATAAACCTAGCTTTAATGTGTGGCTGTCCATCATGGTCAATGACTCAATTCAATGATGGTTGTTCTATTCACACCTAACTAACCATAGTTCAACACTTCAGATGAGTGAATGTTTTAAGAAGAATATTAGAATAAGACGTGCTATACGTAAATTTGGCTTATTTTTTGTAGTAGTATAATAGCAAAACACTAGTTTGGATCCAAATGAGGATCAAAGGAGGAGAGACATTAGGAGGGCTTGAATATGCCGATGGTTGAACATGGATGTGAATATCTTTGTGAATGCCATTCAACTTTATGATCTTAGCAAAACATCTACTCTTTGCTATCTTGCTTGTGTCATTGTCAAACATCTTGGAACATAGTAAACAACAACTCATCTTGAAGAACCCATTTGCGTAAAATCACCTATTTGTTACAAAACAAAGAGGCGTGGGCTAAGCCAGTTAGCCTACTAGCTAGCTTTTTTCGTGCATTTGATGATTAACAAAAAAAATTGCAAAATTTCATTGAACATCTTGTCACTCTCAGTGTTATGTAAATGAGGTTAGTGGTTGATTGTTAAAGTTTTTACCTTGGAAGGATCCACCTGTCCTAGATTTCATTCTAAACATGCATGTAATTTAAAAATAAATTAAATACAAGGTAAAATGACGTTTTAAAAAAGACTCTTTGGAGTGTTACGATGACGGCTAATGTCAAGAATTATGGGCACAAATCAGACAAAAAAATATGATTTTCCTCAATGAACACATGTGACGATGTCCATTACCTTAAAATTGGGATATTAAATCTAACTTTGAAGTCAACATAATATGCCAAGTCGTTAGATATTGTAAAATCGGTAAACTTAATTTAACCAAGTTCCTCATTGTAATTAGTAACAGACCCTTTTTGTTTTACTGATCATTGCAATGAATCATTTACATCAGTTGTAATATTGTTTAGTTTAAAGATAACCAAATCCATTTTATATAGAAAAAAAGAAGACGAATTACATGCATCATTAAGACATCATTATTTGTTAAAACTTCAAGAGTTGTACATCTTAATTGCTTTTTAGCATGTAAATCATTAACTGTTTAAAGAACACTAATTCTTTCCTTTAGCATCTTCTTCAAGGATTTGACACAATGTTGGTGGTGGGTAATAATAGACCAAAAACTCTTCAGGTTGTATATGTCCGAGTTCTGCCATTAGGTTGGCACAACGATTCCCGGCTCTTTTCACATGTATCATATAACATCTGAGTTTTAGTATTTCGCTCCTGCACGCATTGATCAGGCACATGTTTGGATCTGACTCATCCAAAATAGTCGCGGTAATAAGTAAAAGTGCCACTTGACAATCTGTTTCAATAACAACATTATTGAGCCCCATGGCTCTAATAAGACGTAGACCCATCAATATTCCCCACATTTCTGAGACAAGACCGGTATTATATCCAATATTTCCAGCATAACCGCATATCCAATCACCAAGGCTGTTTCTTATAAGCCCCCCGTAGCTGGATTGTCCTGGATTTCCTAGTGAACTCCCATCTGTATTGAGTTTGAGCCAACCGGCACGAGGTGGATCCCAATTGGAAAGAAATGGATTCATTGATTGGGTTGCCATAGCTAGAGAAGATGGTTTTGTAATTTTTGGGGGGTTAAGTAGTAGTTAATTTAGAGAGAAAGAAAAGAGTTTACATAGTCATACATACATTAAGTTCTACCATAATCGTATTCGAATAACAAAAATCTTATTCGAGATACAGAATAATCGTATTCCAGTTATAAATTAATTTAGGAGATTATCAAAATATCGGATAGAATAAATTTTGAAACTGACACGTGTACATACTCTTAAATATCATAATTTACTTAAATCAATGTGAACATACTTTGTATGTATGGTAATAAGTTTTATAACTGAACCATTATTCTTACTATAACATTACAATATGATGTTCATAGATAGAGAAGTGGAATTAAAAAGTTCACACACAATCACGAAACATATTACTAAGTTCTATAGAAAAAAATCACATATGTTTGCTTAAAGATCTTAAGTGGTTAACATTGTTCTTCATGTTCATTTTATGTTTGCTTCCGCTTAATTAATGTAGTTGAAGCCTGAAGGTGGCTCATGATGTATTTGAACACCTTACCTTTGGAGATCATGAAGCTGAATGTCTAAACAATCTAATGTATACCTTTACGGCCTTACATCACAATTCACACACAAAACTCTTTTAGACTTCTTTAATGTCGTAACTTTAATGGGTTAAAAGAAAATTAGTTAATGAATAAAACATGTTAGACATAGAAATATCTATATAATTATTAAAACAGTAGTAATCCTAGCTTTCGAAAGCCATCTACAAACCTTAAGCTATGTTAATATATTGACACGTAGGATTTTATCATACGTGGCATGTTTATATTTTTTTTTTACAATATTTATCTTATATTTATGGATGAGGATTCCCTCAAGTTATCATCAACTTGAGGGGTCAAGTTAGGATGATCTCAACCCTTGAATTAAAATCAAGGGTCCATTATATTTATGGGTGGGGATTCCCTCAAGTTATCATCAACTTAAGGGGTCAAGTTAGGATGATCTCAACCCTTGAATTAAAATCAAGGGTCCAGATTTGATAATCATTTTTGAATCTTAACCTTTGATTTTAATTCAATGGTCAAGATCCTCTAAACTTTATCCCTCAAATTGGGATAACTTGAGGGGATCTCTACCCTATAAATATATTCAAAGAAAGAAAAAATATTTCAAATCCCATAAATATAATATATTCCATTAAATCCCGTACAAGATATATATAAAAAGAGAAACTATATGTATTTCATTAATTATATTCAATTTTATAAAGTAAACATAACTCCTCTACTATATTGAAAAAAGATTTGACATACACGTTATTTTTTTCCATCGATCGAGTAGCTACAACAAAAATTGGTGTGTTCGCTAATACAAATTTTTTTTTAATGAAACACTCAACCATAACTCAAAAATATGATAAAAGTTAATACCTTTGATCAATATTCAAATTGATTTTTCCAATATACCCTGATCAAAGTTTTACGATACGATAGATATTGTTTATGTATACTATATATATTTTATTATTAGATTTTAAATATGTTCAATTACTTTTACATTTTTTTTTGGGTATATAAAAGTTTTTTATTTCAAGTTTTATTGATTATCAATGTCAACATTAAAAGCTTTAAAATTAAAATCACTTTAACAACCACACATCGTGCAGGTAAAAAACCTATATATATTAAAACAGTAAGAATTCGAACGATTCTAGAGCATCTTCAATTTGAAGTTAGCTTATAACATTGCCACATATGATAAATCTTATGTGACATCTTGATATTTTTTCACGATATTTATTTATTTATGAAATAAAAAATATTAAATATATTGACACATAATAATATAAAATTTTGGAATGTATATATCTTATATTTTATTATAGAGAGAAGTTATTATATTACCTATCAAATATATATAGCAAATTATTTTCTTACTTGAATATAAAATCATATTGTAGCTTCTCAAATCTTCAATTTGAGAAAAACATAGCAACTCATTATGTGCTTTGTTACAAGAAATCAAAGTTTGAAGATAGATATATTTGGAACACTTTTCACCAACTTGAAACGATGGTACAATCATGTCTATTAATATAATATGTATATAATTTATGAAAGAAAGTCCTAAGTATAGGATTGTTTTTTATAATGTAATTAATTATATGTTTACATAACTTGTGTTAAAAGTTTTGTTTGGATGTCGGCCAACTCATTTTAGGTTTTCATTTTAAAGAAAAATGAAACGCCACTTGAAGTGATGTTTCATGAGTTTTTAGTTTGGATGAATTGTTTAATAATTAAAAACTACATATATACCTCTTAAAGTTGCAGCTAAAATTATCAAAGAACTCTAAAAAATAAAAGTTCTAACTAACAACTTTGCCTAAAAGATACAACTTAAAACTAAAATATAAACTACAACTACTTTTGTCAAACATACCTTATATTATATTATTTTTATTCACGTATCAACAAATAAACAATATATTAGCATTATGCTTCTAAATTAAAGATAAATAAGATAAATAATACATTAGCATATACTACTAAACCGAAAAAACAAATTATTAATCATTATTGACGTCTACATTGTAAACTTTACCAACATCTAATTCAGTTATATTTTTAAATAGCCGCACATCATGCGGATAAAAAACCTAGTATCTTTATATAACACAAAGTTATTAGTTTAATTATGTAATTTGGTCACTAGTTTGGGCTTTTCTGGGATTGGGCTACAGATCAACAAGCCATGTACACGCACACACACACACACAAAATTACGCTTTTGGTCCTTCAAGTTGGCACGTTTTGCACTTTTAGTCACCAAACTTAAACAATTAGATATAATATTAAGAGGAATCAATGGATGAATAGTAACTCACCTTTACCAAATTGCATCCCGTTTGATTTTTTTATTACAGATTATTTAATTGTTTTTTACACACTCTTTTTCCTTTTGGGTTCTCAAACAATATATTGCAACTTTTTTATGTCTATATTTCGTACCATTACCATTATTTGGATTTTGTCACATAACATCTTGTTAGGGCTTTTATTACGAGTTATTTATTGGTTCTTTTCTGTCACACCCCGACTAAGGCAGAAAACTCAGGGTGCAAGATAAAGCACACACACACATGGATGTTACATAGGAATAGCTAAATGAGTGCATAGATTAACCATAAGTAGTCGAATACATAGTCCAAGTACGTCAAACATAAGTCACAAACATAGGTTCAACAATCTTTCAAATAACACATAAGATAAGTTCCCACGCAGGGATAACGAATAGGCATAAGGCCAACTAGCACGAAGAAAAAGCATGCAAAACTCCAAATCCTAAGCCTGAAGTCTGCTATTAGTCCCATGCTACCATTCCTAACCACGATTCGCTTGATTACCTGAAAGGAATACTTAAAGGAGTCATCACAAAGGTTGGTGAGTTCGTAGGTTTGAAATCATGATTGTTTACTTGAATAATCACTTGAAAACGTCTATCGTTTGAATGAGTAAGTTTTATGCCGTTAAATGTGAATACATGAATAATGTAGTATGATGTGGCATTAGAACTACTTACGATACATAAGTATGAGAACGTGTATAAACGTAAACTTACGGTACCTGGCTAGTATGTATCAATCGTGCACTTACAGTCATAAACATGACATGGCTAGTATGTATCAATCGTGCACTCACAGTCATAAACATGACATGGCTAGTATGTATCAATCGTGCACTCACAGTCATAAACATGACATGTCTAATATGTATCAATCGTGCACTTACAGTCATAAACATGACATGGCTAGTATGTATCAATATCATAAAGTAGTCTAAAAGCCATAGAATAACCAATGAAAGCAGTTACGGCATATATCAAAACACATTTTGTATTCCTTTCACCTCAAAACATAAGTAAAAAGGGGCTACAAAAACTTACTTGATAGCCTGCTAAAAAGAATATACAAGTATGCGAAGGATAAGAATAATGTATGCTTGACACCCAACCTAATCACATAAAATGAATTCACATACTTATATCATAGAATATTACGATTGTATGTGTAACCGTTTATGTCTTACGAATCCCCATTCGCTTTAACTTTAGAAAAACGTGTCATGTTAACTAATGTAGTTAATAGTTTGCAAGCTTGTCATACTCAATGTTTACGTGTTTCTGACATTTTGCGTGTTTTTGACATTTTGCGTGTTTCTATCATTTTGCGTGTTTTCCGACATTTTGCGTGTTTCAGACAATTTGCATGTTTTCGTCATTTGAGAGTTCTTATGGATATGTGTGTTTCTGGCCATTTGAGAGTTCTTATGGATTTGTGTGTTTCTGACCATTTGAGAGTTCTTATGGATATGTGTGTTTCTGGCCATTTGAGAGTTCTTATGGATATATGTGTTTCTGGCCATTTGAGAGTTCTTATGGATATGTGTGTTTCTTCAAAACTAGATTTGTATGTTCGTATGAATAACTCTCAAATCACTTTTTATCAAACTCGTTAAGCATTTTTGTAATCCGTTTGTACTTTTACATTATTTATCACTATTAGAAAACAATATTAAGCATACGGACTATAAAACAGATTATAAATACGTGACCCATTTGGTAAGAAAACAAGTTTAACAAAATTTACAAATATCCTTAAAAAGACATAGACTTTGTTTGTGAAAACGCACAAAAAATTTAGATTTAGCTATAACTAATGTTTCTAAAACTTTTGATGATAAAAAGTTTCAAGCTTGACAATTAAAAATAAAGTTTGTTTTTAACAAGGTTTCGTAAGACATAAATATAAAGATAGAAAGTATGGATTTTTGGTATATTACCTCAAAGATAGATATGTTTTTGTTGTTAAGAAGTGTAAAACTAGAAAAATATAATGATTTGGTGAGTGTTTTTTGGTGGGATGATATGTGTGTGTTGTTGGTGAAACTAGAGAGAAAAGATTTGTGTGTTTGTTTTTGGTGTTTTGTTTTTAAGTGTTTCTTTTGTGAGGGTTATGAGGGTATTTATAAGGTGGGATTTTGAGTGTTCTTGACTATTTTTCCTTGTATATTATCACTAGCATTTCCTAAGTCATAATTAATATAATAATAATAATAAAAGTACAACAATGAATACTATGAATTATTTCTTTAAACTCTAAATTTGAAACTTATTAAACCAATATATATATACTTTCAAAAATTACTTTTGGAAACCTGTATCATATAGGATTGACATATTCTAAGTGTTTCTTGATTTCTTAATGTTACACGACTGTTGATTCCCTTAAACGAATAACACAAGTTGACTCTCATTGAATGACTAGCATAATTTGTCTACGACTACACGAATGTTTAACGAATTCGAACCTCGAGTGTTACATTTTCACACTATTTATCCGTTTGGGTTTCCAAACAGTATATTACAACTTTTATTTGTCATATACCGTAACGTTATGTACCCTTATTTGGTTTTTACACATTTTCTTATTTGTGGTTCCAACTAATATATTAAAAACTTTTATTCGACTTTTTTCTTTGCATATTAAATATATGTATTCGATACTATAAACTTATAGATGCGTTTGTGGTATTACTTCAGATAAATATATATTTCATATGGTAAAAGTTTTAAGCTAACATATATAGCAATACATCATAAGTAACAAAATGTAATAATAATAGTTGACACTCCACAACACTTAGATGGAAGCAAATGTGGTTTCGCCATTAATATATATATATATATATTTGGAAATAAACTTATCTATGACAAAATGATTTTAAGTTAGGTAAATTGGGACGGATGCAGTATTTATATAAAGTAGCAAAATTTAGATAAATTACACTTTAGTCCCTGAAGTTTGGCCGATTATAACTTTTAGTATATGGACTAAATGGGAAGGATAAAAAGTCAAAATAAACTAACGAACATGGGCAAATTAACGGGAAAAAATTAACAAAGTTGACGTGGTAACCAAAAGCGAAAAAAAGTGGCAAGTTTAGTATATTTTTTGTAATTTTTTGAGTTTAGTGACTACTAGTGCAAAATGTTTCAACTTCAGGGACCAATAATGTAATTCACCCCGAAAAAACTTGAAGCCCGACGTATGGTTTATGAACCATTGCATCATTTGACTTGTAAAGTCAGCATTATCGGTTCATTGTAAAGGTTATAACGATTCATAGGAAATCGTTTGAGTTTGTATGTACTAGAAGAGTACTAGTGAGTGGTGTAGATAATTGATGTAAAATGGCCAGTGTAGTTATTTTAATAGTCTAGTTTAAAATGCAAATCCACCCCATCTTAGTTAAGAACTGTGCCTGTAGGTTGTTATGTTGGGTGTAGGTTGTATATCTTTTAAAAGTATGTGAACTTAAATTGGTTTTACATTTTATAACTTAGTATTAAAAATTCCCAAATGTTGCAAAAGTAGGAAACATGTGAAGAATGAAACAGTGTAATGTTTCTAAAACTGCTAGAGACCGTTGTATAGACAGGAAATCATATGAATGTTGGCACAAATGGTGAAGACGCTTGACTTCAAACTAGACACCCTCCCCAAATTGATGTCAAGGCAAGGGTGATGATGGTAAAACAACCTTACTGCACTTTGGTTGTTTGCACATTGTTTTCTGTCTCTATTCAGACCTTTTAAACATGTGGAGTAGTTATTGGTTAGGTAACACCAAGTTAATGGAGAATTTTCCAAGTCTTTATCGGCTTGACAATTACAAGTCTTCCTCTGTGAAGGACAGGGGCCTTCCTTGCTGTGGGTAACACTCTTCCTGCAGACCCAGATTAGAGAAGACAACCAAGGATGGAATTTTTGGGTTAATCTTGATTTCGGGTCAGTTTGTCAATGGGTCATTTTTCATTAGAAAGTATCTTAGTATGTTATGTTAGCAAGTATTTCGTTTAATTTGCATTTGTCAAAGTCAGTAAATGTAGTTTGCATTATTTGTTTTACTAGAAACTTAGAAAGTATTGAGTTTAGTTTTTGGGTGGTGAAAGAAATATAATTGGTCATTGTAGTGGGGCTGAAACTTTAGGTGAAGAGTGGGCATGTTAGACAACACTTTAGGAGCAGTTGAGCTTTATTTCTTTGTTTTTTGTGTTCACCAACAGCCACTTAATGAATGAATGAAAGTAGTTCCCTTTTCTAAATACAAGGTTCTCTCCGTCACTTTTTACTTTCTTCATATAACTAAAAAACACAGAAAGTTGCAACTTGCAACCCAAATAAGTGTTTAAATCTACAGGAATGTGAACCGGCAGAATTTGTTGACTTAACGGTATTCTTTTAAACTTGGGCCTTACCAACAGCCCGGATCAGTGGGTTTTTTCATCAGACCCCTCTCGGATCTTTTCTGTTAATCCCCTCAGGGCAATCGCCACTGCTATTGCTGCCCACTCTTTTTCTCAAGGTGTTGACTTCATTCTGCCATGAGTAAATTACACTTTTCGTCCCTGAAGTTGGCACGTTTTTCACTTTTGATCTTTAAACTTTAAAAATTACAATTTTGACCCTAAAGTTGGCCAATTTTTTCAATAATCGTCCTTTTGCCTAACGGCGTTAAAATATGGCCGTTAATGTACGCACGTGCTAGACACGTGAGGGCACTAATGTCATTTCACCTTACACCGAGGGACGAAAAGTGAAAAAATAGCTACTTGAGGGACGAAAAATGAAAATCATACAAATAAATTTATTCTTCCATACTTTCTTTCCCGATCATCTTCTCCGATCATTTTTACCAATGGAATTTTCCGACTAGACATTTATTTTTCGATGATACTTAATAAAAACTCGACTTTGAATCCAAATCGAAACTACAAAAAAAATCATTTACTCAAATTCATGACATTCAAAACACAACCAATAAAACAAATTATAGTTCAAACATGTCAGTTATCTTTTTTTTTTCTTTTCTAAATTTTGATTTTAATTGAAAGGGGGACGGTGGATGGTGGTGATTCTAGGTGGCGGCGGTGGTTGGTGGTGATTCTAGTCAGCGGCGGTTGGTTGGTGGTGAATGTAGACGGCGGTGGTTGGAGGTGACTGTATATGACGGTGTTTGGTGGTAATTGTAGGCAGCGGTGGATGGTGGTGATTGTAGGCTGTGGTAGTTGTTGTTGATTGTAGTGGCGGTGGCTGTTGGTAATTATAGGCGGCGGTGGGTGGCAGTGGCTCGTGGTGGTTATAGACGGCGGTGGCTGGTGTTGGTTACAGACGACGGTGACTGGTAGCGGCGACTATTGTTAGTGGTTATTAGGTGGTGGTGATTGGAGAGGCTTGGGGGTAAAGGGGAAATAAATGTCTAGTCGGAAAATTCTATTGGAAAAGACGATCGGAAAGATGATCAGCAAAGATGATCGGAAATAAATGTCTATTGGAATAAATTTATTTGTATAATTTTCATTTTTCGTCCCTCAAATAGCTATTTTTTCACTTTACGTCCCTCAAGTAGCTATTTTTTCACTTTTCGTTCCTCAAGTAGCTATTTTTTCACTTTTCGTCCCTCGGTGTAAGGTGAAATGACATTACTGCCCTCACGTGTCTAGCACGTGCGTACGTTAACGGCCATTTTTTAACGCCGTAAGGCCGAAGAACGATTATTGAAAAAATTGTCCAACTTTAGGGTCAAAATTGTAATTTTTAAAGTTTAGGGATCAAAAGTGAAAAATGTGCCAACTTTAGGAACGAAAAGTGTAATTTACTCTTCTGCCATGGAACAAAGTAGTGACGTCAAAGGTCAATATTCAAACTTGGACGGTTGATATCGACCGGCTGGCTACTAAAATAATCGTGAACCATACAAGTATGGATCTACAGTTAACCAGACGCCTGTTGTGTGATGTTCTCATATCTTAGTTGTGTGTAGCTTACACGTAAGACTCGAAACTTGGTTCGATCTCTCTAAGTTTTAGGATACAAGCCCAGGCTTTTAAGCGAGTCAAACTCGGGCCCAAACTTGGCCTAATTCGTTTACAGCCTTACTTACAAATAAAACAAATCTTCTTTAGGTACATATAGTAGTTTGAGAAATACTATGATTAACAACAAACAGAAAAAGTCATATCACTAAAATATTATGAGAAATGATATGATCCATAGTCTTCATGATAAAGAATCAGCCTTAAATCCGGAAAATTTGTTCATAGTATTAACTCTTCATCATCTTTATTGTCTACCCTTCCTTTATCATCTTCTTCCTTTTCATTTGGCGTTCGGTTTATAAAGGTTTGCTTGTTGCTGAAAAGAATAACAAATATATAAAAAACACAACAAAATATGGACTTCTGGAAACTGTATACCACATAATTAATCAGACAATAATTAACTTTATTACCTTTCTCTTGTCCAAGTCTCTTGCTTTTGCCACAACATCATTGATGGCATTAGGTCCATCCAACTGTAATCTACGTACATCGTCATATGGATTCACAACCAATGTTTTGAGGTTGGGTGTTTCATGGATTCCATGTCCCCATATTTGCATGCTTCCACAACCACCAATTTTAACTTCCACCAAAGATGGATATTCGAAGCTACAATTCTCACTCCCTAAATAGAAGCTTTTGAGTCTCCTTAATTTCAAAAGGAATATCTGGGCAAGGGAAGGGAACACGATAATACAACCAGATTCATCATCTCCTCCATCACCACCCCAAATCACATCCTCTAAACCATCACAATTTCGAATAAATAGAAAGTTGAGATTGACAAGGCCTTGTGCTACACGCACTGTAAATACACTTCCTAACTTATCAGAACCTTCTATATAAAGAGTGACTAGGTTAGTAAGACTTATACATTCATCTGGGCATTTCCATAACACCTCCAAATTTTCAAGATACCACAATTCAATGTGTTTTAGTTCCTTGAAAAACTTTTCCTTTGTTTTCCCTTCATCCCGATTACACCTTGTATCATTATCTACTAAGCATGACACATTAGGGCAATCATTCAAATGAATATTCTGTAATTTAGTGAAACCTTGATGATACAAGGTAGGCATGACGTTATTCAAGTTTTCAATACCATATAGAATTATATTAGGAAGACTTCCCTCAATCAAATTCTTTAACCATTTCGCTAAAGGAATCCTAAGATGTACTGCTGAGAGAACTAGATATCGACCTGACCTTGAAAGGAAGACAACTTTGACGCCTACATCTCGACGGTATTCTCCTATTTCAATCACAAATCCTTTCAATGTTTCTGAATTGAAACCTTGTCCATCTGTAGGAATTTGATCAATACTTGGAACTGTTAAGTCTAAGTATGCGAGCTTTGACAAGCTTATTACCTCAACTATACAATCAGAAGCTCCTTTGAACTTCAACATAAATTCAATGCATAACTCTTCCAATCTCCAAAGCGCTGATATAACACCTTGTGTTATGCGAGATAGATCAACACAATCCTTAATTTCGAGCACTCTCAAGTTTACTAATTGGCAAATCTCTTTAGGAATTTCAATGATTCCAGTTCCATTTAGTATTAAAATCTCAAGGGCTTTTAACTCCCCAAGTATGGAAATTTCATAGAGAGATTTATTTCCACGGAGATCGAGCGTACGAAGCTTTGTTAGGAGTTGAAATGATTGTGGCAATGATGAGATATTATTCCACGAGATATCTAAAAGCTTTAATTTTTTCATGCACCCAATGAATTCATCAGAAATCATTGACAAGTCACGATTTCCGCATACAAAGAAAATCTCTAGGTTTGGTACGTTTACCTTATAACTAGGAAGCTTGATGATGTTATTACTAATGAGTGCAATTCCTTTGTAGCTTTCTAAGCTCGTATCTCTTGGTAGCCATTCAGTTAAACCTTGCCAAGCTTTCACCAGAAATTTGTTATTGCCTTCAGATGCAATTAACAATGCCACATCACGAACAACATCATGCATTTTTGTGACCTCTTCATTCCCCACATTCAATAACAAACCAGAAGAAGTGAGGATATTTACTGCATTTTGAACCCTGCTTCTTGCATCCTCTATGCTATCCAGGTCATCAAACTTTTCTAAAGCCACCCCAAAAAATACCAAGTCTTCCAATGGGATAATATAGTCTTCAGGGAACATGCTACAGAGCAAAAAACACGACTTGGCTTCTTCACTTTTAAGATACTCATAGCTTAACTTCAAATGAGTAAATGATTTTCGTATCTCCTCATCGATATCTAAAGGTGCATGTTTCTGTAGCTGTGTAAGAGCCGATTCCCACGATTTGGTGCTTTCATCTTTTAAGGCATTTCCTACTGCTTGAATAAGCAGTGGCAATCCTCCGCACTCTTCAACAACCTTCAATGCAACTGGTTTCAAGTTGAAATCTGTCTCCAATCTCTTACCAACCACACGTTTGAAAAGAATCCATGCTTCTTCTATTGGCAACGAATTTACCCAAATTATTCTTTGAGCATTCATTTTTCGGCACACTTTTTCACTTCTAGACGTCAATAAGATCTTACAAGTCATGAAATTATTCCCACATGGAATACACAATTTTTCCAAATTTAGTTTCTCCCAAACATCATCTAATATGATAAGAATCTTGTCACCTTTCATTATCCGCTTTGTTGCATTTTCAAGATCCTTCTGAATCTTCTCAGCATTTATTGTTAGAGAGACGGTTGTAAAAGCAACATCAGCGAACAGATTATTCTTAACTCTTGCAGCAACTTCCATGGCTAATGTCGTTTTCCCTACGCCTCCTAATCCATAGATTCCAGTGATTTGTGTGCTCTCGTCTTCAAGAGACTTGATGATATACCCCAAAGCTGAATTATGGGTATGAAGATCATCAAGATCTTTGTTTTGATAAACATCTAGTGGTCCCGGTGCAGGAGTTTCAATAGAGACGCATCTTTCATAAGGCGTGCCACTTACTTGTTGCTGCAAAATAAGAGGAGCCATCTTTATTGCCTTTCTTCCGTAATGATGAAGGGTGTGCCAATTACCGCACATTGCTAGTTTGAAGCACGTCTTCTTGGCATTCGTTTCTTCTTCAACAAATTCTTCAGCCTTGGATATTTCTTCATCAGCACCCTTCACCCACTTTTTCGCACCCTCTAAGAGATTATCACCATTACGGATAGCTATATCTATCTGTACTTGAACCCTCTCCCTCATACCTTTGAGATCTTGCAATGCTCTTTTTAAAGTATCAACATTTTGAGTGTAATTCCACATGTAACTAATCTGCTTCTTAGCCACAACAAACAATGAGTCCACCACTTTGCCAGCCACTGCACTACCCGTCTCTGCCATTCCAGATTCCCTTTTCTTTTAGTGGGCTGGATAAACAAGTTAGAAATGATGATAGAAAGATGACAATTATGAAGACAGGTCAATTAAAATGCAGTTTGAAGGGAATATTAATATATAGATGGTTTCAGATACAAATGGAAAGTAATTAACAAAATGAGGGACAAAGGATCAAACAGAAGAGTTTATTAAGGAGCAAATTAAGATTGTTTATATATTGCGCAACGAACTTTTGAATAATAGAAGTAGTAGCTTAAGAAAAAGTGGCCAAAAGTCAGAACTTGTGAGAAATAGATGCCTTCAATCATAGTGTACAAAACCACGAATATGAGGAAATTAAATATGAATGCAACTTGGTTTTTAAAATTTGTTACATAACATAGCATTCTTAAATGCAAGTGCATGCTTAAGTACCACATCCTTTCAATTGTTATTTTATGTAACTAAACTAAGCACTAATCGAGCATGCTATACTTTTTTTATAAAAAAAAAAAAGACAGGCCATTAAGAACGGGTAAGATGTAAAATTGATTTAAAGGTTGACTTATATAGGGGCAGGGGACCAGAGAGCATGTGATAGGTTAATGTTCTTCAGTCACAACAAGCATTTCTCAAATTTTTAAATTTTTCTCAGCGGTTCTACATGTAACTAGCTAGTCTTCTTTAGAGGCTTATAGCCACAACAAACAATGAGTCCACCACTTTGCCAGCCCACAACACTACCGATCTCTACCATTCTTTTTTCAACTAGTGGGTTGGATAAACAAGTGACAGATGATGATGAATGTCAACACTCAACATATAACCACATCTCAAAGTCGTTTCTCTTTAAGAACATTATTGAACCGAGTTTTCACATTTCGTTGGCACACGATTCCCGTCTCTTTTTACATGTATCATATAACATCTGAGTTTTAGTATTTCGCTCCTGCACGCATTGATCAGGCACATGTTTGGATCAGACTTATCCAAAATAGTCGCGGTAATAAGTATAAGTGCCACTTGACAATCTGTTTCAATAACAACATTATTGAACCCCATGGCTCTAATGAGACGCAAACCCATCAATAATCCCCACATTTCTTAGACAGGACCGGTATTATATCCAAACTTTCCAGCATAACCGCATATCCAATCACCAAGGCTGTTTCTTATAAGCCCCCCGTAGCTTAATTGATTGTCTTAGATTTCCTAGTGAACTCCCATCTGTATTGAGTTTGAGCCAACCGGCACGAGGTGGATCCCAATTGGAAAGAAATGGATTCATTGATTGGGTTGCCATAGCTAGAGAAGATGGTTTTGTAATTTTTGGGGGGGTTGGGGGGGGGGGGGGGGGGGGGGGGGGTTAAGTAGTAGTTAATTTAGAGAGAAAGAAAAGAGTTTACATAGTCATACATACATTAAGTTCTACCATAATCGTATTCGAATAACAAAAATCTTATTCGAGATACAGAATAATCGTATTCCGGTTATAAATTAAATTCGGAGATTATCAAAATATCGGATAGAATAAATTTTGAAACTGGCACGTATACAGATCGATCAATGTTATAATTTACCTACATCAATGTAAACATACTTAGAAATAAGTTTTATAACTGAAACATTAACTTTATGACGTGGAAATAAAAAGTTCACACACCATCATAAATATTACAAGTTATATAAAAAAAATCACATATGTTTGCCTAAAGATCGTAAGTGGTTAACATTGTTCCTCATGTTCCTTTATATTGCTTCCACTTAAATAATGTAGTTAAACACCTTACATTTGGATATCATGGAGCTGAATGTCTGAACAATCCAGTGCATACCCTTACATCACAGTGGAACACAAAACTCTGATAGACTTCTTTAATGTCGAAACTTTAATGGGTCAAAAGAAAATTAGTTAATGAGTAAAACATTTAGAAATAGAAATAAAACTTTATATAACAAAACATTACTCCACTGTCCAACTAAAAGTGCCTTATTTTATATATTCAAAGTTTTTTTTTTTTTTATCAACTTTGACTTTTAATAATTTTATTTGTATTATATAATCCTTAAAGAAAGTTATATGAATGAATTGACTTTTAAATTTGTTTTTATCTTGTATAAGTTTCATGAAGTATAATATGAACTATGTGGTTCACTTGATTTTTGTACTTCATATTAGAGATGTGAATAATGGAATGATGTGTAGGTTGGGTTAAGGTTAAAAAAAAAAAGGTTCCATTAAGTATAATGTAATAAACAAAAAGATAAGGTCAAAGTTTATAATTCGAAGATATAGAACTAGACACATTTTATTAGACAAAAGGAGTAAGACCCCGTTTATTTTTTACTTAATAAACTTAATAGTTAAAAACTTAATAATTAAGTCAAATTTCATGTTTCTTTTTTGACTTATTAAACAAAAATAACCGTCAATTACATATTTTTACTTAATACATACAGACATTACTTATACATTCAGTCATTTAATATACTCAACACTTTATTACCAAAAAATGAAACGGGTCGTTAGTTTAATTATGTAATTGGGTCAGTTTACTAGTTTGGGCTTTTCTAAGCTTGGGTCAGTTTACATAAGAAAAGTGAAGCCCCGCATTTGGTGTATGAACTATGAAGCGTTGCATCATTTGACTTGTAAAGTCAACATCATTATTGTAACCGACTAACGGTTATAACGATTCAAAGGAAATCGTTGCAACACATGTTCGTACGTTGTTACGTTGTATTTTATCTTTATTTTTATTCTTGTCTTTGTATACAAAAAAGATATTGACCTAACACTAATTTACCCATAAAAATCAAAAGTATAATGAATATCATAGATAAATAATAAAAATGTAACAAAGAATAAAAATAATCAGAAAAGAGATGAATATTTGTAAACAAAATTTTCTGATATCAACAAGAATAAATATAAAAAAAATAAAAAAATTAGATAATAATAAAGTTAATACATATATTATTATAAAAAAAAAAAACAATTCTATTACCATCTATTCTCTACAATTTATAGAGAATAAAGAGAATAGAAATGATTCTAATTTCTTTATTCTCATTCCTATTTTTTATTATAAACAAATAAATGAAGTCATCTCATTTCTATTCTATCTTACCAAACAACCACTTAATTTCAATAAAATAGTCATGCTTCTCTCATATTTTAGAACTAAAAATAAAATTTAAGACCCAAACATAAACTATTTTTAAGAAACCAACAATATTGGATAAATGGTTAACATCTTTAGGTATGGACACAAAGATCAAGGATTTTATGCTAATGTCTTACAAGGTTAGAGGTTCTTTTCTAATTTTTATCTCAGATATATACTGGAAACAAACTCTTTACACCATCGTGTGGTAGACATTAGGTTGTTTACATCTTAACCTCCTCCGCACACTGTCGAAATATTAAGACCAAAAACCTATAAAAAACGGCATTGGGTGGGTACTTACCTATTAATCTTATATTTATTAGAGAAAAGAAAAGGGTAACACGACCCAGACATATTAATAAAAACTTTATAAAAACGTAATTTCATAACTGAAGTTGCGAAGATCCAACGGTAATCATAACCTCGGAGTATACCTTTTGTTTCAAATAACTATATAGCTTATGAACCCACATAATATGTTTAAATGATGGAAATTTAAAATACCATGTATAAATTATTATCCTTTTCAAAAGAAAATAGAAACAAATTTTTAAAATATGATGTTATAAAGAGAAAGTAACCTCAATACCCAATTTTTAATTTCAATTTACCCAAGTTTTTTTAGATTTTAACAAAATACCCACAAAAATCGCAATAATTTTGAAAAATCGCAATGAGATTGTTAAAATCGCAATAAGATTATGAAAATCGCATAAAGATGATGAAAATCGCATAAAGAACATTGAAAATCGCATTAAGAACTTTAAAAATCTCATAAAGAACATTGAAAAATCGTATAAAGAACTTGATAATTGCATTAAGAACTTAGAATCTCATAAAGAACTTTATATGTACAAAATCTTTATGAGATTTATAAAATCTTTATGCGATTTTGTTAAATCTTTATGCGATTTTAGAAATCTTATTGCGATTATATATAATCTCGTTGTGATTTTCGAAATCTTATTGCGATTTTATGAATCTCATTGCGATTTTTGAAATTTATTACGATTTTGTTGGGTATTTTGTAAAAATTTTAAAAAACCTGGGTATATTAATATATTTTTTAAAAAAAATTGGGTATTGAGGTTATTTTCTCTATTATAAATAACAAAAAAAATGAAATAAATCTAAAAAAAGAAAGTGTTATGACATCATAAGTAAATTAAAAAAAAAACTAAATTTTGAAAAAAAGTTTGAAGATGACAAATAAGTTTTATAAAACGAGAGTAAGTACTCGAGCTTTGCAACGGTAAGATGGTAGGGTGATAGGTCATAGGTTGTGATAGGTCATAGATAGGTCATTGAATGTGATAGCCAAATGCCTTAGCTGTACGGGCTCCGCCCTCAGATTTAAAAATTCGTCAAAAGTATATTGAATGACCACTCTAATGAAAGAGCATGATTTTTTAAGAAAACCCATATAATTTTTTATAATTTATCGATATACGATTTTTGAGATAAAATTTTTTTTGAATGAACTAGAGAAATTTATGAAGGAGGGAGAAAAATGTGTAGTTGAGATTTGAAGAGAGAAAAAAATAAGTAATTGAGATTTATTCTTAGGGTAATAATGAATAAGTGATAGGAGTATTTTGGGATTTTTACTTGTGTTAAGTTGAAAAAATGGAGAGAACAAATGTTTTATAATGTAGTAGAGATAGAGATATTAAGGAATCTTTATATAGAGATATAGGGATAAGAAAAGGGTAACGCGTGAATAATGTTTCACATTGCTTAACTTTTATGGAGGAGATAATAACGGTGGTAATACTGGTAATTAAACAGCAAAAAAAAAAAAAAAAAAAAAAAAAAAAAGGCCTTCGCGAAAAGCAGATTAATATTTTCAACAGAATGTAAAGCCTTATACTAAATCATGGATCAATTAATGTGCAATTGTTGAATCGGTTCCACAGAATATAAAGCCTTATACTAAATCATTGTTGGCTTTCAAAGTCGCTCTATACTTGACAAGTTGACAAGAAAAAACCCGACAGTATGTCCCAAGACGGCAAAAATAAAAACACCAAGATCAGTGCCGGCTTAACAATTTTTGTAGCCTTAAGCGAGATCAAGATTTGGAGGCCTTTTTTAATAAATAAATAAGTAATAAAATGCTATGTTAATTTACCTGTAATACAAAATCATAAAATTGTATGTATATATTTGTGTAAGGAAACAAATGTGTGTTTAAAGAGATAAATATAAAATGTTTATGTATAAATTTGTGTGTACGTCACTATGTGTAATGTCAGAGTGTTTGTTTCCACTTTTGACTTTCCAGTTCACGTACAACACACATGCACGGTGGCACACATATACAAAGGTACCGTATGTTAGATATTACAAGCAAAAGCCTAGATTCTATAAAAAGCTCATTAATTAAGATAGAATAGCCCAAGACTTCTATAAAATTGGGGCCCTTAGTTTTTGGAGGCCTAAAGGAGCTGCCTAACCCAATTTGATTATTGGGCCGGCCCTGACCAAGATTGTACGACATCACAACCAAAATTACTAAGTAAGCAAGAGCCATCCGGAATCTATGTGATTCGATGAGTGAAAATGAGCTTCAGCAATCATGAGAATCGAATGAGGTATCCAAACAAGCACGTACGTGACTGCGGTATCCATTAAAAGAATTTCCCAAGAACTTTAATATTTAGTGAGTTTTAAGCAAAGGTTTCGATGATCAATTTTAAGTGTAAAAGTTCACATTTTAGGTGCTTATGTTGGGTGTAGGATCAAAATCTTTTAAAAGTATGTGAACTAATTAAATTGGTTTTACATTTCAAAACTTAGTATTAAAAATTCCCAAATGTTGCAAAAGTAGGAAACAATTGTTGGTTTACACATTGTTTTCAGTCTCTGTTCAGACCTTTTGAACATGTGGATTAATTATTGGGTAGGTAACTGGTAACACCAAGTTAATGGATCGGACTTATCCAAAATAGTTGAGGTAATAAGTAAAAGTGCCACTTGACAATCTGTTTCAATAACAACGTTATTGAACCCCATGGCTCTAATGAGACGTAAACCCATCAATATTCCCCACATTTCTGAGACAAGACTGGTATTATATCCAATCTTTCCAACATAACCGCATATCCAATCACCAAGGCTGTTTATTATAAGCCCCCCGTAGCTGGATTTCCTAGTGAACTCCCATCTGCATTGAGTTTGAGCCAACCGGCACGAGGTGGATCCCAATTGGAAAGAAATGGATTCATTGATTGGGTTGCCATAGCCGGAAAAGATGGTTTGAAATTTTGGGGGGTTGAGTAGTAGTTAATCTAGAGAGAAAGAATCACATTGTCATATATGCATTAAGTTCTACCATAATCGTATTCGAATAACAAAAATCTTATTCGAGATACAGAATAATCATATATTCCTGTTACAAATTAAATTCAAAGATTATCTGAATATCGGATAAAATAAATTTTGAAACTGACAGACGTTAAATGTTAATATTTAGCTAAAGCAATGTGAACATACTTTGTATGTATGGAAATAAGTTTTATAACTGAAACATTACTCTTACTAGCTATAACATTGCAACAATGTAAATAAAAAGTTAACACATAATCAGCACGAAAATATTACTAAGTTACATAGAAAAAATCACATATGTTTGCCTAAAGATCTTAAGTAGTGGTTAACATTGTTTCTCATGTTCATTTTATATTTGCTTCCGCTTAATTAATATAGTTGAAGGTGCCTGATGATGTAGTTGAACACCTTACCTTTGGAGACCATGAAGCTGAATGTCTAAACAATCTAGTCTAGTGTATACCCTTACATCACTTTTCACACAAAACTCTGTTGGACCTCTTAATGACAATATTTTCATGGGTCAAAAGAAAATTAGTTAATGAGTAAAACATGTTAGACATAGAAATAAATCTTTATATAACAAAACATTATTAGTTATTTACTAGTTTAATTATGTAATTGGGTCAGTTTACTATGAAGCCTGTACTTAAGAAAAGTGAAGCCCGGCATATGGTGTATTCGTGTTGCCGTGTATGAACTATGAAGCGTTGCAACACAACTGGATAGTATGCGGAGCTCTCCCCAGTCCCCATTATCTTTATTTTTGTTTTTATATCTATACCCCTTATTATATCTATACCCCTTATTTTTAATAGACCCCCTCTATTAAAACAATACCTTCTAAATACAATACAACCCCACTCTAAATGAAACAAAAACACCATTAGTCCCTCAACAATTAAAATAACTATACTAACTATTATATTAATTAGATTTACATAATAGTCCACACTATTCGTCGTCACCACCGTCAGTCGCCACCGCCGCCCGTCACCATCGCATTGTGGACACCGCCGCCGCATTTGCGCGGATATCATGCTAGTATACTAAAATAATGTTTGGCCTAACACTAGTTTACCAATCAAAAGCCTTGATTTCGATAATATTAGTCATACTTATATTATACTTTAGAACTACAAAATTAAGACCCGAAAATAAACTAACTACAATTATTCTTTTTAGCATCATTCTCTTTAATCTTATTTTTAAGAAACCAACAAGGTTGGATAAGTGGGTAATACCTTTGACTCTGAAGACAAAGATCAAGGGTTTATCCTCATGCCTTGAAAGAATGAAAGTTCTTTTTTAGCTAATTTCTATCTCGGGAAACAAACTTTCCTTAAAAGACGACATTGGGTATTTAATCTTAGGGATTCACTATCCACATCATTTTTTTCCATTATTCACACTAACATAACAAAAGTCAACACAATAATATGGTAATCATGATGTTTTTTTTCTTTTTAGTGTAGCTTTTTCATTTAACTTTTATTTAGTAATCATAATATAGCAATCATGATGTCTTATCACATTTTTTCTTAAATATATTATATATTATTGTATTTGATTATTTTTATTTACAATATCATGCATTTAACTTTTTATTGCAATTGAAAGACTAAAAATATAATAAAATCTAGGAAATATTTTTTATCATGTTCTTAATCGATAGTAGAAGATATATAAAAAATTGATAATAAAATATTTTATATTATTTTCTTAATCAATATTAATACAAGTTTTCACACCTACTGAATTACGTCTAGGAAATTTAATCTGGTTATACACATTTTGTCTATGCAAAAAAAAGAGTTTCCCATGCCCGATCAAATGCGTGACTAGACCATTGTGGATGCATAGGAGGTACCGGAAAATCTCCTTGTAAAACCAGTCTCACGAAATGATTACCATTGAAGCGTCCAATTACACAGATATCAGATGGTTGTGAACTTGGTTGGCTAGTAAAAAGCGGTAAGCACGTTGTATCTCCTTCTTTGCTCAAAAAAACAACCACCACATTATACCTTGAAGCAATGAGTAACCTAGTGTCTGACATAATCATCCAATATGGTGGATATTCAAATCATCCTTCAAAGTGATTCAGCACGTATTGAAGTGATTGTACGCCTTCTTTGTTAAAAATTGCAGTGTATCTTGCATTATGCACAGATAACTCATCCAATAAATTCATACGAATTTGACGCCAATCATCTTGATGACGACCAATGCAAACAGCTGTTGCTCTAAATCCACGGTTTCCATCTTCTAGTACATTCTGAACCTATGTGATATACGGAAGAAAATCTTTGAATCCTTGATCAATGAAATAATCTTCATTGTTCATACTTTGATCTAGATTCTGGGTTTCGGGTGTATACATATATGGATCTGGATTGTGGGTTTCGATTGTATACACATATGGATCCGGACAGTATGGACTTTGGCTCATAAAAGGATCTTGAAAGAATGGTTGGCTAGAATGAAAGACTTCCGGAATATCATCCATTATATTTGAACTACTCATGGGTGGGCATTCGTCAAATTCGAAACAGCTATCAGTTGGGACCTCATTTAGGTCAAATTCGAAACATCTATCAGTTGGGACCTCATTTAGGTCAAACTCGAAACAGCTACGCCTGGCCTGCTCATTAGCCGAGTTAACAAAATCGGGAATAGTTGAACAACTATATCTTGTTGAGGAAAATTCGACACGTCTTTTTTGTTGCGATTTCTTTGGTCGTCCACAAGTATTTTTTTGAACTCGGATGTCGGTTGTACTTGGACTGAATATATTCTTCAACTTTCTTAACCAACTCTTTCTTCCATCTTTGGACTGCTTGTTGTAGTTTTCTTTAAAATGTTCCAGTACACTCCCACAACTAACATCATCATCTTCCACAAATGTTGCCGGTGAAAAATCTAACTTTCTCCAAAAGATGTCAATCGAATCCAAAGAAATACATTGACCTACATTAAAAAATAAATAAGTATTGTATATACAACTTTTAAAGAAATGTTATAAAAATAAAGCTATCGTATTATACTTACCTGAATTTATATACTTCGAAAGTTCACAAGAACATGGTAACCCACAACTGTTGCGAAGTCGGCAATCACAATCTGAAGGGTCTACTTGATGATAATTCGTAAGAATTATATTGAGAGCTTCATTGGAAACAAAACCATGCAACAGTTTGAAACATTGTAGATTGTGCTGTTGATAACGGATAATTCTACTTTTTTCAAAGCTTGTTTTGATCGCCGTATGTTGAGACTGAACCAGACGATTAATACAGCCCACAAGTTCATGCAAAGTGCATTTTTTAGATTTCAAATATTTCTTTAGGACCGCATGTTGACTTTCTACTCTCTTGGTGTTGTTGTTTCCAAAATTGAGATGTCGATCAGACACAAACATTTCTTTGTATTTTTCCACACAGACACAAACATAAAAATAGCCATGAGAACCTGCATTGGAGAATTGCCTACTTGCTCGGCCATGCGAAGTTTAGTGCGTGCGTTGTAGATCGTACTGATTGTAGACACATTACTTTGATTCCTCTCCTTGATGATTGCTAAAATATCACGTGGAGGCATATTCATCGCTGTCAATTCTTCAACCAAACTAAACTCATATTGAGTTAATCGCCCTACATATGGATGACCCTCCATATCTTGTAACGGGCGATGGTTATGTTCATCACATATGACTGCTAGAGTCCAAAAATTATATTCATTTGAATATTTTGCTTCTAATTCGAATGGACAGTCCGTTTTTCTTGTGCGGGGAGCTCTAATTGAAGCCGTTTGTTTATATTTGCCGCCATGATCACACATGAGTACAACTTTATACACGAAACTACTAAGATGATTGTTCGATCTTTTGGTGACAACGACAACACCAACAGAGTATGCCACGTTCTTACCCAATTCATCAATTTTTCCTGAGAGCTAAACACCTAAAATAAACTATATCGTGTTAGACTTTATCGAAAGAATATGAAATTTAAGATATATAAATCAAGTACTCTAAATAATAAAAATACAACAAGAAACATATAAATATAAAGATAAGAAATGCATTTAATAATAAAAACTAAATAATTACATAATATATTAAAATATATAATAAATAATATATATATATATATTTATATATATATAATATACCTTGTTAGTGAAAAATTCTGGTGTAGTCATAAAAAAATTATTGTCTTCCATTGGATAATTTTGCAACACCTATAAAAATTAAAAATATTAAAAATTCAAAGTATAGTCCTACAATTATTATTATCATATTAATAAGAAAAATAAATAATGTAAAACTGATTAAACATAACTAAATATATCCATTGACAATTTATAAAAATCAGTTTTATTAGTCCTACAATATAGTCCTACAATTTATAAAAATCAGTTTTATTAAAAATTTCTTTAAAAAAGATCATCCCATATATAATTATTTGTATAAAAAAAATAAATTCCCCACACCAAAAAAAAACAATCGGCCTCTCATTCTCTCCATTATCCCTCTATTCTCTCTCCCCAAAAAACCTCCACCTTTTTCTCTTCCCCTTCCAACCGGCCGCTGGCCACCACACTCTCTCACCCACCAAAAAATGTCTCACCCTCGTTTTCTCCCTTCTCAGATTCAGTGGTTGGTGGTGGTGCGGTTTGGATTCGTAAAGCGGCGGTTGGTGGTGGTTGCGGTATAGATCGTGGCCGAAGTGGGGGTAAAGTGGCGGTTGGCGGTGGTTGTGGTTTAGATCCTTCTCAGATCCGGTGGTTGGTGGTAGTTGCAGTTTAGATCATGGCCGGAAGTGGGGGTTACGCGGTGGCTGGTAGTGGTTGTGGTTTAAATCGACCGGAATTGGGGGTTACAGGGTGGCTGGTGTGGTTGGTGAACGTGGTCGGAGGTGGGTAAAAGTGGTGGCGGTTGTTTTTTAGATCTTATAGTGGCGGTCGGAGTTCGTCACATGTGGTGGTTGGAGGTGGCGGATAATGGAGGCCGTTTTCAATAAGTATAGATACACATATGACAACATGTATACAGATATGTATTTAAAGATCAAATATTATGTCGCCGGAAATAGATACTTGCCGGAAAGATTTATGTATGTACATGTAAGAAATTAACCTGCACTTGTGATTGTAAATACTGTTAATTTGTTGTTATTGTTATTATTGTAATTTGTTTAGTGAAAATGATTGTTTTAATTCACTATTTATAGTGTATTATATTTGTTGTTAATCTATGTATTTAATTTTTGTTTTGCTATCTGTATTTTATGGTTCCAAAATTACAATTAAATTAACTATCTTTTTAAACAAAATTATGTTTTCAAAATTTTGACTGGATTGAAGTGTTAGAAAGTTTTGAAGTTATCTTTTTAATTGTATCTTATTGTTTCAAAATTGCAAAAAATTTTGTAACTGAACAGTTTTTTAAAATTTTTTAATTGTATCTTATATCCCTTTTTATTTTTATTTAAAACAATTATTTTTAGTTTTTGATTGTATCTTATATAATGAAAAGGTTTAGCTTTGTGATTTAGTTTCAGGCGGCAACTATAAGTGATCATGTTTACAAGGAACTCAAAAAACCTACATCGTATTATGGTATCTTGTGTTTTTAACTGAATTTGCATGATGTTTTTATGTCTGTACAAAATGTCACACTAAGTTTCGAAAGAAACATAGTAGACAAACCTATATTGACAAAGCGTACACAATAATAAATAGAATTCATTCAAGACTGAACTAATGAAAATTGATTGATCTTTCAAAAAAAAAAGGTTTAGGATTATATTTATACATGTTTAGAGTATATGTATATTTTAGATTAAGAAAATATTAAAAGAGACAGGAAAGTAATCTTGAAATCTGGTCCCAACATTACAATATTCAAGAAAGAAAGATGATAAAACTTACATGGTCAAAAGAATTAAATTATGATAGCTTTAAAAAAAAATTAAAAACAAAAAGAAATTGGTAGGTATAATACAACTCTTACACTATGTTCTTGAGTTTAAATTATAAAGGAAATGAAATGATTAGAAGTCATCATGACTTCCTTCCAAATCATCCCAAAAATGGGGAGAAACTTTTTTAAACAAAATCAACTAAAAAATTCTTCCAACTCCTTCCCTTTCATTTCATTTCCATCCTTAAATTAAACTCAAGAACACAACTTATTTTGCAATCCTTTGTGTTTTTTTCTTTTCTTTTCTTTCAACCAACTCAAGAACACAGTGTTAGTTTTATATTCACTAGAAATAAGAAAAAGGTAACACGTTCATAATGTTTCACACCAGATTCTTGCTTAACTATCACAGAGGAGATTAAATTGGTGGTAATTAAACAGCAAGAACAAAGAAAAATAAAAGGCATTTGCGAAAAGCAGAATAATAAACCGCATTTTTATTATCATGGACCAATTAATTAATGTGCAAATGTTGAATTTGTATTATGGATTTAACAGATTGTAAAACCTTATACTAAATCATTCTTGGCTTTCAAAGCCGCTCTATACTTGACAAGAAAAAACCCAACGGTATGTCCCAAGACGGCGAAAATAAAAACACCAAGATTGTAGGACATCACAGCCAACATTACTAAGTAAGCAAGAGCCATCCGAAGTCCATAAAACAAAGCCTGAGCCAACGCACCGACAAATGGACTTGCACCCGTCTTGATGGGTTGAAACTCGGATAGAAACTGGATTGCTACGGCTACGAGAAAGACCAAAACCAAAGCCAATATGTACATGCCTAATTTACCATTAGGCCAATCATTAAAAAGCATAACAACATTTGAGCCCCAAAAGAAGGTCATGTGCATTGTGCTCATGTCACTCATGGTGTTATTATCATTAGGCATTGGCATGGGCATCATCATTGGCATGTCATGAGACATTTTTAATTTGTTCAAGAGGAGAAGAGGGGGAGATTAATTTGTTTGGTTATATGGTGTGTTTTTTGTTGTAGATATTAATATTGGTTTTTCGTGGGTATTATTTGTAATAGAGAGAAAACCAAAGTAGATTGACATTGGAATACACAATTGTAAGAATGATACCGTTGAAACAAAGAGACAGCATGAATGATACCGTTGAAACAAATAGGCGGCATGAACGATGAGAGTGCTATATTTAGTCGTCTTGTTATTTTAATTATTTACCAGAGGCGACAAGAGGGGGTGGTAGTGACGATGACGACGACAGTGGTTGTGGAAGTAGTAGTTTCAGTGTGGTTATTAATGTAAAAGTAATTTTAAGGTTTTAATGGATGTAGGTTGTAAATAATTTCATTAAAAGTATTATAAGTATATAATGTGAAAATATTTAGATTAGTGAATAAAGGAGTCGAGTAGTTTGGGTAGATTAGAGTTAAATATCTGAGGTATTTTGGGTAGATGTATTGTGTAGATTGAAAAAATGTTAAAAATGAATGGTATTTTGGTTTTTTAAAAATTGAAAAGTTAGAAAGAGAGATTGTTTGTTTTATAAAAAAATATAGATAAAAATAGATTTTAGACTCGTGTCCAATACTGAACACGGGGCTTACAATATTATTAATATTAGATTTTCATACATTTAAGTCATAAAAGCTTATAATTTTTAAGATATACGGTTCAAAGTGTTATACTTTGCAAGTTATGTACAATAATCACAGGTTCGTCACTGTCATTATTAGCTGAGATAAATTGATGTAATTGTTTGTCGTAGTCATTCCACATGGCACATGCTACAATAATTCCTCTATTATATAATTTTTTGAAATCAGTTGTACTCATAATGTGATATTATTATGAATAATAATTAATAATTAAAATATAAATATACTTGTGATCTTGTATTTGACATTCAAGTATATGTCTTTGATAATGATGCAGACCTATAACACGAATAAGTTGAAATAAATTTTGAAATAATTTTTTTATTCTATAAAAGCAAATTTAAAAGAATATACTTATAGAACATTAAACACGTATATTGTATCTCATCTTTTGAAATAATTTTTGTATAATATTTCATATGTTGAAATTTTTTTAATTAACTAAGTATTTAAAACTTTTTTAAAAAATTGTCTCAAGTTCATGACTAAAAATAAATATAAATTTAGTATTCAGGGATAAGTGTAAATGATTGATTAAAGACAAAAACGTGTAAATTAATGAGTACAAATATTAATATAATAATATATTTGGATAATGATTATAAAGATTTTTAATTTATATTTAAATTACATAATGATATAAGCAAAAGTCAATTTAATAAAATTGAACGATTTGATTGGTTAATAAAACATTAATTTAATTATCTTATACAATAATATAGATTAAGATAAGATAGGATAAAGTTTAAGATTGTATCATAGCTTTAGCTTATCCTTTATATTTTTTAAAAAAGTCATCGGTTACGTTGCAAAAATAATTAGTGGGCGATATAAAAATATAAAATAACGATCAATAAATAATTTCTTGGTACTTTGGTAGGTTACCAATGGGCTTAAAATAGGTTATGCTGTAGATTAAAAACTAACGTGGGCCATATTTGAGTTGGGTTAGCCCATCAACATACTTTTTACTAAAACTTTTTAGTTTTGTTAAATGAACGTTTTTGTTCGATTTTATCAATAATTATATGAACACTATATGTTTAAACTAACATTCATAGTCTCCGACTCTCCGAAATCATGGTTTCATTGTCACTACAAATAACCAAAATGCCCTTAAAACTGGTTTCATTACCCAGAAGTCTATATCTTACTTGCACTTTCTCAGTTTCTCCAATGACATAAAAACCCATGAGCCATCAAAATTTGAAAAATGAAAAGTGAAAAACAATAATAAAAAATATCTTTTCTAATGTTTTCTAATGCTTTTAGGAATTGAACTTGTTATTTTAAAAAATTTTGATTTAATCATGTTTTCCGTTTTCTGTGTTTCCCCCGTACCCATTTTCTACCCACAAAAACTTTAGCTAATTGTAAATACTTTAAAGTACAAGATGTTAAAACAAATATGTACATTTTATCATGAATATCGTTCATGCTTCAGTGTGAAATATATCCTTCACATGAAATAATCTACTTATCACTACACTAAAAGTAACTTACAAGATATATGTTTCAAAACACCATACATATATAGGTCATATGGATGATCAAGTGAAGCCAAAGATTTGTATTTGAAAGCAGGATTTGTGATGCATCATTGAAGGGGACCGAGGGTCCTGAGCCGAAAACTGTTGCTCCGTTTGAGTTTGTCGTGTTTAAAATTGATGAGCTTGTACTGAAATGCAAAAATAATCGATAAACATAGAAATAGGCCTAATAATATGATCCGAACATAATAACATGATAATGACAATGATGAGAAGAAAAAATCATACGAGTAATATGTGTTGCAAGCATATTAGTTTGACATAATGATGAAATGTAAATTGTAAACAGGTTAAAATAGGAACAAAGCATTTATCTATAGAGGTCAATGGGTACTCGAACCTAAATAGCAAAGGTCAAAGGGTTGTGCCTAGTTAACGTCTATTTGGACAATCGATGAAACCATATGCCCAATATGTTATGTTTTAAATTTAAATACGATTAATTAAATTTTGACAAACCAGAAACAACCGTAATTTAATCTTAAAGTTTAAACCCAAAATACACATGGATCCCTAACAAAGTGTCAAATGCATTATGTTAATTTTATTTGTTCATATAATTTTCAAATGATTAAATTCCCAAAAGATTTTAAAACACAACGATTAATCTACAAGCAGGATAAACAGTAATCTCATCTCGTTTTGTGTATATCTAAAAAAATTTGCATAGTAATTTTACCTCGTTGCTAAGAATTGACATGTATTAAAACCTGCACAAAGTAAAGGATGTACAATATTAGTATAGCTGATATATAAATGAATATGATGTTGTTTCACATCTAATTTGGACGGAAGACTTTTTATTATATATTAATTTTTAATACATAAAAAAAATATGTAATCCAATCATTTATTTATTATACTTTGTTTACGCTAGCTTGTTAAACCTTATTTAAAACCGCCAGTCTTTTTTTTCTTTTCTTTATCCGAAACTCAGGTCATCCCCATTAAAACCTAACCCAATGGTACTATTCAATAAAAATTAATTTCTCTTTCTGACTTTTATCCATCCTAACTAAATTCAAATTTTACACTCCCATCAATAACCCAACTAAACATTTCTTTTTAAAAAGACGAGCATGGTACCCGCGCAATGCGGCGGCGATGACATTAGTTGCGATGTGGTGGCGTCGGCGTCAAATGGTGTTAGTAATTGATACAAAGATATTTGATTTTTAAGGATAGTAAATATCTTTTAAAAGATTATTTAAGGGTAAAATGGTAATTTTGCATGTCCCAAAATTGTAGATTTTTCAACATAGGGGTATAATTTTTGTATAGTAGTACAGATAAAATATTTTTATAACTAATGTTTCTTTTATTTATAACCAATTTAAAAAGTACAAACATTTTTTTTTTCTAAAAAGAAGTAGTTTGTTATCATAACTAACTACGTAATAAATTAATTAAATTAAAAATCGGAAAGAAAAAAAATAAAAGTAATTGACTATGAAAATACATATGCAAAATATACTATAAAACATGTGGTTGACAATACATTCAGTCATAAAATATTTTGCTTCTTTTGCTCTGTATAAGTTCTCATATACCCCGAACATTAGTCAATGGAACAACTTAGTCGGTTGGCTGCTAAATATTTTAATAATTGTTGTTTGTTTTTTGACCGACCGAACACAACAAATTTAACCGATGGAGAAGGTCTAACAATTTTTCGCCGAAATCGATCAACGTACAAGAGGTCGGTAGTTGGTTTGAGTGGAAAAAATTTGACTTTGAGCAATAAGTCAAATGGTTTAATAGAATTGTCAAGGTTAAATTTAAATCAAATAGCTTGATAGATTAAACTTATTTAAAAACCGGATATTTTTTTAAAAAATATACTTTATACTTGATAAATAATCTAGTTAACAAAGATTGACTAACCCGAAACAAAAAAGGTGCACGGGGTGGTTATATTAATGATTGACGAGCTGATTTTAAGTTAATTTAGTTGATGGACGACCTGATCAGTCCCACTAAAAGTATCTTATATCGAATTTTAAAAGTCTTCTTTTATATACTTTAACCTTAAATATGTTAATTTGTGTTATATAATATATTTGATGAAAGTTATAATTGATTTGAATCTAAAATGTGTTTTTTATAGATATATTTTTTATCAAGTATTATATAACAGAAGTCAAAATATTGATCAAAGTTTATAAAAAAAAACTTTTAAAATTTAAAATAAGACATTTTTAATAGGAACGAGAGAGTATTAACTAAGATACTTTTTAGTTGCGGTCGAGCAAATGATCAATCCCAATTCCCAACTGAAAATAACTAGGGGCAAATTAAAGGAGTTTATTTTCAAATTAGTTTCAGGTTGAGTTTCGAGTCAGATAAAGGTGGATTTTGCTTGGGTCAGCCAACCCCAGATTTTTTTTTTTTGCTCTGTACTTCTATTTTACCATATTTCATTCGAAAAGTTATTTTTCTTAATTAGTATTTTTTTTTGTAGATCTCATGACTTTCGAACCTTTTGTGACTTTTGGCCTCGCACGTTACGAAGTAACAAAGTTCTTAGCAAAAGCTTGGCCAATTTCATTGTTTAATCTTATAGTTGGTGATTAATAACATATTTACTTGTGAGATTATAGAAAAGAAATTTTTTTTGTCCTCAACATTCAGTCGAGATACGACATCAGATAAACCTTATCGTGTAATGGTGAAGTTTTGCACGTATTCTAGAAAAAGAGATGTTGACTATGAACCGTTATAACCAAGGCTTGCCATTCTCTTAAATGTTTCAAAAGTTGCAATCATAGATATATAATAGTCGACTTTTCTGACATGCAAAAAACAACTTCTTTTTAACAATTTTAAGGTTTGAGTTGACATGCTATCCGGTACAGGTCAAGCTTTGAAATCCAGAAAGATATGATGTTGTAAACATATATGGAGCCGTATGTTGCTTTTGCATTAAAGTTAAGTCTATAATGTTTGTATAGTAGTTACTCTTTAGCAAGAGAAAGCCGGGTGTCACGGCCATCCCTTTTGTGTAGCGGCAAGTGATTCAGTTACTATGTACATTCAAGTCAAAAAGTTTGAAACTTTAATACTACTTCATATATAATTTCCTTAGCCTTTCCAAACCGAAAGGTAAATTTAATGCTCTTCATATCTAAGAATAATCGTTAATATTTGATGAAGTCATATAGTTGAAATTATTTGTATTATACAGCATAATTTTTAATATATATTAAAACAAAACTCTTAAATCAAAATTAAAAAGGTATGAGCCATTGATTAAGTTTTAACTTTTATTTTCTACCATTAGATTTTCTTGATGACATCGTTATTGAACAAAAAATTGGTCAATAACCTTTTTAGTCCTTATATTTTACTTTTATACAAATAAGTCTTTTTAATAACATTAATAACATTGTTTTCTTAACAATGAATATGGTATTATAATTGTGGTTCAAAAGTTTGTAAATATTTATCTCGTTGTTAATAGTTTTTAGATATTAAAAAAAAAATTAATGCAAAAAAATGTACAAATTTCGCGTGTTACGCGGGTAATAAGCTAGTTTTTATTAAAGGTCAAGTGTGCCCCATTAATTACCATTTGTTTAATGTTTATGCAATTTATATCTACTAGGACGGAACTCGCGCATTACAGCGAAGATACCCATTAACAGGGTGCAAATGAAAGAAAGAAAGATAAATTAAGAGAGAGTTACGTGTATGAATTACTACAAATGAAAAGGAGAAAGTTTTATTGTGTAAGGTAGTTTAAATATTTTTCCTCATATAACTTTTAACATGGGACTATTCTTGTAATTATGTACTATAGATTATATCGATTTCTAGGTGATTGTTGGAAAATGGAAACTAGTTAATTAGCGGTAATTAATTTTAAGATATACACTTTTTAGAAGCATCATAACCAACGACATCTTTTTTTATTTTTTATTTTTATTTAATCGGTGTAGTTGTTGTTTACGGTAGATAAGAAACTATAATGGAAAGTGACTTATTTGGGTAAAGAAGAGTAAAAAGTTACTTAATCTATAATATAACTAAAAACTAAAAAAAGCAAGTTAGGGTATACTTGACACCCCTAATCCTCTTTTCATATCCTAATACTCTTTCTTTATTAATCCTTTATTTTTTTAATATTTATTTAATAAAAAATGGCTGATGTTTAATAAAAAAATCTTATAAGCCAACACATGTTAACCATCATCTACGACTCCGTGTTGTGCATGTATGGGCTATCTCGGAGTGGAACAACCCGAAAAAAATCAAAACGTTCGAGATGGTCTTTTTTGATGAATTGATATGTATTTTTCAAATTATATACTCTACACTTTTTGTTTCTCTTTTTATTTAATTATAGTTGAAATATGGAGTTAATTTTCATATGTTTCTTTTTTAGCTTTCGTATTGATTGAATTGTGATATTGGTCATACATTTTTTGTTACTCTTTTTATTTAACTAAAGTCGAAAAAAAAGGTAAACTGGAATCAATATTTATATGTAGTTAATTTTCATATGTCTCTTCTTTAGCTTTCGTATTTATTAAGTTGTGATATTGGTCAACCACTTTTTGTTTCACAATTATTATAAGATTTATATATCTTGAGACTACTCATCCAATGGACGGGTTTAAGCACTAGTATGCTATATACTAGAGGCTTTAGGAATTGAGATGAGTTTGTGTGAGGTTCACTACATATATAATGATTATTTTTTTCAAAAAAAAAAGTGAGAACTTTTGAATTAATATGTGTAGATCATGTGCATTTAAATTCATTCGTAAATGAAAAGTTATAAAGTTCACTCACTATATAGCCAAAAAAAATATACATATATATAAAAAATAAAACCATAAATATAACTTTAACACCATATTACAATTAGATATTAATCGACTTACCTCGTATGAACATAAATAAATACTCAACTTTATGGTCAAACGTGAATAAATTTTTTGTCCGTACGTATTATGAACATATAAAATTATACGTATGTTATGTGTTTTTAACAAAATATTTTTTTCTTCTTATGAATTAAATCACATGTAATCTAACAAGTAATTTAGGAGATTTTTTAATTTTTAAAAAGAGTCGGTTAATCTGACTCATTTAAGTTGCACCTAAGATATTTGAAACGAACTGATTAAGTTTATGTACGTACCAACTATGATGTCAAAGATAGATATGTCTCAAGCTTTTATGGGACGATATAAAGAGAAAATTCTAAAACAAAGCCTTTCAATTAATAAATCTACTTAATACTCTTTCATTTAGTCATCTAACTCCATTTTTATTTATATCCACATTAAAGGGTGCCCGCACGTTGCAGCGGCAACGGTTTATAATGCGTGAGATGTCGTAACGGTAATACAAGTTGTTTATGTTACTTTCATAAGATGCGGCGATGAGACATCTAACTGTAGTTATCATTTTAAATATAAGTTGAGGATTAGATGCGAAAAGTAATAAGATGCAAAAATTAACCAATTCAAATATATTTGTTAAAGTTATTTAGGGGTAGTTTGAAGGCACTGAAAAAAGTGCTGAATTTCTTTAAATAGGGAGACCAGTTTGTTTTATAAGAGATTATAAATAGATGCATATGTATATAAGATAATTAAGCTCTCAAAACATGAAGTATATTTTGAGAAAGTTCTTAAATATTTGTAATACTCCAACTTTACACATTTTTACTGTTATGACATCATGTGTGAGTTTGAGGATAGAAAAAAAAGAAAAAAAAGAAAAGAGACTAACTTGGGTCAGTGCTGGTTGTAATGGCAGTGCCACCAAATTTGCAACTGCTAGGAATTGGATTCTTCTGATAATAATTGTTGAATGCATAAGAAGCATGGTGGTGAAGGGTATTAGGATTATAACACGAACCGTCCTGTTGAATCGCGGAGCAGTCTGCGCCCCCAAAACCACAAGCGTAATCCAAAGCAGCTTGTAATGCCGTTTGCGAAGCAGATTGACTAGCAACACACCAACTTCGACCTGAAAATGTTGATGATGGTAATGGGGTGGTTGTGGCTTTAGGTTGTGCAATTGGGTTCGAATTTCCTGAAGTTATCGTTGGAACGGTTGTTATGGGCGTGGTTACGTCCGTTTGTCTAGTATGAATTTTTTGGGCTAGTGAACCGTTAGTGAATAAGGAAATAGTTAAGTGAATAAAGAGGAGAGGAACAAGGATCATTTTTGTGTTTTGTAGTGATTAGGGAATAATGTGGGTTAGTGAAATAGATAGTTGTTAATAACGTTTGTTGATCACATTGTGTGGAATTTGGTTAATAAAGAGAAAAAAATAAAAATAAAGGTATCATCATTACGTTTTTGAAAATGTGAGGTGGAAAAGAAAAGTAGTAATGGAGAATTGGGAGAAAAGAGAATGAGGTGGATGAAGGAGAAAGAAAGTGAAAGTAATATGTTGGTTATTGTCCTAGCTAATGATGATTATTTATCGACTTTATATGTGTTTAGTTATATCCTTTTTCTTTTCTAGAAACCATCATATCATAAGTCATAACATTCATTGGTTTAGTCATGAAACTATAATCTACAAATTAGAGTCTAACTATATGTACATGTATTCGAGCCTTGGAGGAATCTTTCTAATTATCTAATTTGATTAGTTAAGTTGCGACATCTTTAACTATTAGATTAAAGTTAAAATTAATACTTAAATTTGATTATTTTATGTTAACTTTTGATTACAGTTTAATGGTTGAAAATGTCTCAATTTGACATCTCAAGTTGAGACAATTCTTAACTTAAAAAATTTTTTGCCCAATTTTTAATATGTAACATACTAATTTAACTCTCAATATTGTATGGATATCATGACATACGTGCTACGTCCCTCCTATGAATTAAAAACATCATAATTCCTTAGTATGTGTGCCTAAACCAATATTCATGGTGGAAATACGAGGCTTTCAAATATTCTTATGCATAGTGTATAACACATCTAAAGATATGACTACATTCGTAACCCTCTTCATAAAACACATAGGGGGTACACTCTTATAGTCTTATGTGCGGGTTTGGTAATGTAGATAATCCAATTGTACATGAACCACATTATATATGGCCATATGGGGCATCAAGAAGGTTATGTATATAAGCCTATAACGTATATATCATCATATATTGTTCTTAAATCCAAAATAAATCATAGCCCAGTAATGATATTTGAAAATTGTTTTTTCTTAAGGCCTATTGATTTAAGTTAAAGATTGAAAGTAGAAATGAGCACAGGTCATAATTCGGCCCACGCGATCCGCCCAAACCTGAAACCCAATAGTGCAACAAAATCGAACCGGTAACCTGGCTTGTTAACTTATCGCGTGGGTCAGGTTCAGACTGGTTTGGTTCGGTTTTTAGGTGTGAAGACATTTGTTTATCATGTGTCAAAACTCGTCCCAACAACCCGAAACCCGATAGTGCAACAAAACCGCGTCTCCAACCCGACCCATTACATTATCAGATGAGTCGAGTTCGTTCAATTATTATTGATAAACTACTCACTAAAATTTGTTATTTTTTTAATACATGAATGACACTAAAGCTTGTCATGTTTATGTTTTTTCAATAACTTTGCCTTTACAATTGTTGGAAGAAAAACACTGCTAAAAAAATTAATTGTAATGTATTCTTTCTATTCCATTTTATGTGTTATATTTTGACTTTTTAAGTTTTTTTTTTTTAATTTTGAACATAAATATTTTAATTTATATTTTAGAATAGTTGATAAAGATTGTATCAATGAAAAATAAATATAAAAGTCAATCTATTCATATATACTATATCACGTATTGTATAACACAAATAAAAATATTGCAATTAAAATTGTAAAAAGTTCAAACTGAAACATTTCAAATGAGATAAATGAAATATTAACTTTCACAACCTATAAAGATGATGACAATGGGGCTAGGTGTGACCATGTCTAGCGGCAAACACCGCCGTCACATTTTAGGCATGGAGGTTTTAGGCAAACATTGTCGCTTAGGCATGGAAGAGAAAGGGAGAGAGATATTAAATTATTTAAGGAGGGATATGAGAGAGAGTGAATATGATTGAAGGAAAATAGTAAACGGATGGTGAGACATGGGGATGTATGGTTGCCATGGGTTAAATATGGTTAAGCATGATTTAGACATGAAATGATGTGGAGGTGTGTTATTGGTAGATAGCTAGGCATTGCTATACATGGATATGACCATTGCCATCATCCTAAGCTTTTCGCCACTATTGTTTTGATCCTTTTATATAGTTATTGAATTTTCCTACTCCGTATTTTTTTCTCCCTTAGTGACGATTTTAGGCATATATATTTTCGACTTTAAAGGGACACTTTGTATTTAAAAAAAGCAAGGAACATGGATTCCGAAAAGGCATAAACCACGCGAATCGGAGCTTGTATATAACTCTTAGACGGGAGGGAGTGACGTAGTGTTACCCTTTTATTTTTATCAATTATATCATTTTATGTCAATTTAATATTTTTACTTTCAAATCTTACCCTTAGGGGATGTTTGGTAGGAGTGAATCAAAGAGAGTGGAAATGTAATAGAGAATGAATATAGTGGGAAAGAGAATGAGTATTTGGAAAGAGAATCGATTCCGTCGTTTGGTACAAGCAGGGAATGAATATATAAAAAATACTAAATTTTAAATAATAATCAAATTTAATACATATAACATCACTAAAACAAAAAAAAAATTTAAAATTTCCATTCCTATCAATTCTCTACATTTCATAGAGAATTGAGGGAATGGAATCGATTCCCTATTCTCGTTTCTCTTTCCCATTCTCCATTACAACCAAACATGAGAAGTGTTTCTCATTCCATTTCTACCCTTTACATTCCATTGTACCAAACACCCCTTACGACCTTACCTTACCTTCATAGGTGGGACTGGTGAGCTCCACTCCTCATCCATTTTTTCTTTAATAGATAAAGTAACAAAAGAAACATAATATTTATATCAAAATAAAAACATAAGAGGAATAAAAAGAATCTAACAATACGTTCGTGCTAAAAATTTTTGTAATTTAAGTGAGCTTGTATATATTGTTATGTACTCATATACTAACATTTATACTTATAACACCCCAAAGATTTTAAGGTAAAAGAAATTAACCTATTTTTATAGTTTTGACTAAAAATTAATTTCCTAGTATTTTGTTTTTAGTTATGGGGTTAATTTAGTTGAAACTTTAACGGATAGCGGGTAAAAATACCCATAAAAAGAGAAGAGGGAATGGCAAGCCCCTGATGTGCCAGCCATCTCCCTTGTGATGAATCACTCTTCCACCCATTATCTTCTTCTTCTTCTTCATTTTCTACATGCACTTCATATCATTCTCTCAAAATCAAGCTAAATTCCTTCAAATTCAAGGATAGGAAACATTCATAATAATCATCACCATCAAATAATCTTTATTTAAGAATTAAAAGTTAGGGTTTGTGGGTTGTAGTGGTGGCCGAAAATTTAAGAGGAAAAAAAGGGAAGAATTTGTGAATTGAAAACCCTAATCTATTGTCTTCCATTGTTCAGGTATTGATTTCCCCTATTTTAGTTTTTATCTTTCCTTTGAAATTAGGGTTCATGGATGAAACAAATTGGGGGTTTTGCTAGAATATGAATTATAGTTAATTTTTCCCAATTCCTTAGATAACCTAGTTGTCATTGAGTTATATGATGTGTTTGACTATGAAATTGATAAGTTCATGTGATAATTTGAGTTTATGAGAAAGGATGACTTTTTCTAGTGATTGAAATGATGATGATGAAAATGGTAGGTTGAACTACCTTTTGTGATTGTTGGAAAGAAAAGTAACTCAATGGCAAATGGGTTGGGTTTGGGTTTAGAAAAGGCTAGTGATTAAGAATGGCTAGGTTGAGCTAGTCAAGTTGTGAATATAAGCTTATGCATTTTTATGTGATGATCATAAGTTGAAGCTTGTTGTGCATTATCGTTTTAGCTTTATTTTCCAAGTTGCAGAGGAGGTGAGTATATTTGTATACCTTTATGTATATGTTGGATCAATTGACCACATCATGTTGAAGCCTTTTGTCCATGTGTGGTATTTGACCACATCATGTTGAAGTTTATTTATCCATGTGTGGTAATTGATGCGGCATAAGCCCATGTGGGGCATTGTGATTATGAGGCCTAAGAATCCCAATAGTTGATATGATATGAGGCCTAAGAACCTCTAGGGCCGAATCCCGATAGATGTGATTGTTATGATTGTTTAGCTTATATGGATCCATATACGTGTTGATAGTGTGCAAAGTGAGCATGTAAATGTGACATGACGGTGTCATAGGTTACATGTGAAAGTCCTTGCACTTTGCCTTCCTTCGTATTCGTAAATGTATGCAAGTATATTCACTAAGCCTTTACTTAAATTTTAGTTGTTTACCTTTTTATAGGTAGTTCCGGAAAAAGGAACTAGTGTTGTTAATTTGAAGTGTTGATTTAGAGCTTAAAGTTGATTTTTGAAAGCTCTTGAAGGTAGATTGGCACTTGTTGTAGATAACTAGATATCCCACCTCACTTATGGCTCTTGATATTAGTTGGTTGTTTTGGAAAGGCTTTGGTTTGGTTAGTTTGAAACAGATTCCAGTTGTATAAAGGGCTCATGGTAGAGCCACAAGCTTTTGAAATAAAACTTGATCATTTTTGGTTGTTTATCCATGTTGTCTTTGACCCAATTGTTGGGTAATGAAGTTTGGTTGATGAAAAGATGTTCAAACATGTTGTATAAATGTATTAGTCAAGTTAAAGTTCAGTCATGGTATTTACAAAGTTTGAAAATTGAGTTTGTCGTGTTTTAGCTTTGAGTTCAAAGGTAAGTTTGTTGATTTTTGTGCAGTCTGAGATCAGAAACTTCCCACTGCGGCGCAGTGGGAGGTGTCCAGACCCACTGCGGCGAAGTGGGGAAGAAATTTTTTTTTTTTTTTCGTTTTTCAGTTTATCGAGTCTAGTCCTTTCAATACTACTATGTAATGAATTTACAACGTTCTTAAAATGTTAGAAAAAAATATGCAAAATGACCACCGAAGAATTAATTTACACCCTAAATTCATATCTTACTAATTTACACTAATTCTTTTTACTAATCTCACCCCCTGATTTTTCACATGTTACAATCCTATTAATTAGGAGGATTTTTAGGCTAACAACGTAAGAGGATTGATCATTACCCTTTTCACTATCACCTTACACCCATTACATTTACATCAATTTATATAGCTCGACACCATCACCACCGGTAGTCGCCGCAATCATCAATCGTCACCATCACCACCTGACCATCTCGCCTCCATTATCGCCACATTACGCGGATACCGTGTTATAAGATATAATAATCATCAAAGAACGAGGAGCGTAAGCCCACCAGGCTAAAAAAGTCAAACCCCGACCAGAAAGTATTAGCGGCGACGTCGCCGCTAATACTGCGGGCCCCCATGTCCGTAATGGTAAATCTGACAGAGAAAATAGCGGGGCCCCTGTCAGTGTCAGAGTATTAACGGCGACGTCGCCACAAATGCCTTGGTCGGGTTGACTTTTGCCTGGTGGTGTTACTCTGTGTCATCAAAGAAATGTATAGATTGCGTGAGGTAAGCATTTAAATTCACAAAAATTTTTAAATCAAACTTTGATTAAACGTTTTAGAAAGACATGATTGATGGTGAAAAGGGTTATCATGAATTTCTTTTTTCTTTTTTTTGGTAAAGTTTACATAGATTCTAAGCTTCAAGCAATTTCATAATATTTTATAGATATTGTAATGATTTTAAAGAAACACGCGTGTTGAAGACTTGAAACTAAAGCAGTGTTTTTTTTGAATTTCTTTTTTGCTTTTCCTTTATATTTTCTATCGATAGATCCTATCTTATTGGATAATGTTTGTTATTCGAGTAACTACCAAGTAATCATTACTTGTCAACAACGGACCGATAACGTTTCGTCTGAATCAATTTCAGTTTGGAGAACACATCTAAAGTAACATATACATAAGTAATTAAGTATAGATTGTTTACTTTTTTGAGTGTTATATTATTTTCAATCTTTCATCATGATTTTCTCTAAAATATTTTCAAGAGAGTCGATCCATTATCCCTGTAACTTTTTCAATTTATTTTCTTTCGATTTTAATTATTTTGAATATTTTTTCTTAAAATCTTAATAATACTTCTCACACATGTGCACATATACACTCCGCCGTTTGTCATCACCACCACTCACCAATATCCACACTATAAAATACACGCGAATATTACTAATGAAAACAAAATATATTGAACTTTGTATTTTTTAATTTTTGTATTACCATCTAAATGCCGATTACCAAATACAATTATTTTGAATTTAAATTTTGAATTAGTTGCCAAGTAATGTATTGACTAAACATGATGACTAAGTCTAGAAAATTAGTTGACATTACATATAGCAGTATAGCCTCAACATAAAAAATTTAAGATTATATATATAGGAGTTAGTGTATTATAAAATAAGTATTAAAATAAAATAAATAAGATAAATCATGACCATTAGATCATGGTTAAATTGATGCACGAAAATACACGAAGCAATTGATGCATGATCATTTTCATGATGCACAATGATTTTCAGTGAAGAAAAACTTATTTTTTTATTTTTTTTATTTTAATACTTGTTTTATTTACTTAATCTATATAGAAATTAAGAGTAATTAAATGAAAATCCCTTGATCCTATGTACTATTTATTATCCGCTAATCTCTCAGTCAAGCTAGTGTCTAGGTGATTCTCAATACTTAATATTAAGTTTGCCTTTGACAAGACTCGAACCCAAAACCTTCCCTGAAAAGTGACGGCTGGTAGCCATTGGGCTATTACCCAATAGTTAATTATATAGAAATTATTATAGCAAACATACGAAAATCTCATATGACAAACAAATAATGATAATGATATTCAAGGGCGGTTCTCTTTTGGGGCTCGTGGGGGCTCGGGTCACCACCGTTTTTTCGCTTACCAGTACTAATATATCCAAATTTCGTCCAAAAAAATTTATATTTATTACGTCGGCCCCCAGGAATTATTTTTAAATTTTTTTTGATATGTTTAATAAATTTAATAGTACAATAAAATTTACCATTTTGGTTTTTCTACCCACAATTCACTTAATCTATTCATAGTTTTTTGTTTTAGCCCACAAGGTTTTCCTCTATTTTTTGAGTTTTAGGCTCTAGCAAAAAATAAAATTTACCTTTATAGTGTTTATAACCTACAATTCACTTAGTCCATTCATAATTCTATGTTTTAGCTCACAATCCATGTAACAAGGTCTTCCTCCCACAATCCACAATTCATGCCTTTCTTGTTGATATTTTCATAAGTTTTTGTAGTTTTTTGTTTGTTAGAAACTATGTGTTGTTAATTTGAATGGAAAACTTAGATTATTAGTGTTATTTTTGTTTGACCCGATCTGATTTAGTTTACTACATGACCATAATATAATATCCGGAACATAATGATGAAAAAAAAAATTCAATGATATTGATACTACTAGAAGAAAGGCCATTCTCTTAAGTTATATTGAATTTTTTTCATAAACCAAACAGGCCGGGCTTAATGGTATTTTATTTCTACAATCGTTCTTTTGTCTTATGAGGAGCTATTTCCTATCCTGCTACGTAGTTCGAGTTTAGAAATCTTTTTTAAAATCAAACTACTTCGAACCGTTGGGCTGAAAACGAAACTACTCTCATCTTCCATTCTTCCAAGTTCACATGGACTCACATTTCGTACATTTATTTTTAAAAAGGGTAATGGAGGGAACCCTAGCCTCGGAATCACATATCTTTTTTTTTATATCAAAAAAATCATGGGCGTCCAAATATTTATTGAAAATATTAAAAAGTTAGTATGTGAGGGGTTTTTCATACAAGTTGGATACATAACAGTCTCATACTCACTTTTCTATATATATATATAGTATATATGATAGAGATCAAATGGGAAGGTATCTTAAGGAGAGATGGGGAGAAGGTTCGTTTTTTGATTATTTTTTTTAGCTTATTTTTTGCCCTTTTTTTCACTTTTTTCATTTCCTCTTTAATTAACTAATTTCATAAAAGAAAAACTTTAAAAATTTGTTAAAATATATTTTTTTTTCCAAAAGGTGTAGCCCGTAAGCTATAGGCGAAACCTCTTAGTCTATGGCGGAGCCATAATAGCTAAGGGCGAAGCTCATTAAGTAGATCACCTCATCATCGATCGTCCCTATGACCTATCACTCCCACCAGCTACCCTTTATTAATATTTTGGAGTTAGAGTGGGCTAAAACTCACACTCTTGGACTCGTGTCTAGCCACTTTTAAGGGCCCAAAAAGGTTTTTCTTATTTACGTATTCTATGAAACTTTCTATAATTCTTTTGGCTTATTTTTGGTAGTTATTTTTTTTCTTTCTTTGCAAGAATTGACAGCCATAAAAAGAAGCTGTGGGACTTTTTAGAGATCGATATCTTTGAAGTTTTAAAGTTTATTTAATAAGAATTTCTCATCTTGAGAAGTTTGATTTAGTTCTTGCTGAGGTTCTTTATTGTTCGGCCATTATATCTCGATCCTTATCAGTTTCATTACTTTGTGTGTTATCTATGTAGTCTTGCCATTTTATTGTGAATTTAAATATAAATTGTAAGTTTATGTTTCAAAACTATTGAATATGTAATATTTTAGTAAATTTATTAAGATAATGAACTTATATTTTGCTTCTAAAGACGTTACATATATATAATTATATGCTATATTATGTAGTACTTAAAAATATTCCGACTCTTACGAGTCGAGTCACGTTCCGAGTTGCGAATCAAAAAACCATGTTTCGATTCGAGTAAGAAGTTACGAGTCGGCAACTATGGCCCTTAACATAAAAGATTTTTTATATAAAAACTATTATAGCAAACAAACGAAAATCTCATATGACAAACAAATAATGATAATGATATGGGGAGTGATATATCTACAACATATTTTAACAATATACAACAAAAGTACATATTTTAAAGTACATATTTTAAAGTACAGTATATAATTGTGTAAAATATTCATTGTTATAAATTACCAAAATTTGTTGTAAATATATCACTCCCCGAATGATATTGATACTACTAAAGAAATTAAGGACATTATTCTTTCTTAGTTATATTGAATTTTTATTGATTTCTGATAAACCAAACAGGCCCAAATGGTATTTTATTCTACAATCGTTTCGTTTGTCTTATGGGGAGCTATTTTCTATCCTACGACGAAGTTCGAGTTTACAAACGACTACGAACCGTTGGGCTGAACAAACTACGATCTCATCTTCCAAGTTCACATGGACTCACATTTCGTACATTTATCTTTTTCCCCCCTTAAAAGATCGTTTTTAAAATATAATATTTTTCTAGATTCCTTTCTTATAGTTTAGTACATGTAACGTATACAAGAAAAACATTTTCGTGACGCCTAGAATCAAACTATAGCTTCATAGCTTTCCTTTCTTTCATATTTTAATTTATTTATTTATTACGGAGTATATCATTACTTTATAATTTGATCACTTTTTTGTTCTCCATTTTCATTCTTTCATTTTACTACTGCATTGCATTACATGATCAATCACTATTCACGTAAGTGTTGTTTTGCTCCTTTTTATATGTTCGTCTCGAGTATCTATTTGTGTTTAGTCTTTTGAAATCGTCACGATCTCGACCAATGCTTTTTAATATGTATCTCACTTTACATTAAACGCGCACCCAAAAGGTGTAGAGTGGGCACGCTGGAGGCAGGACTTGAACCCAAATATCTCCTTATCTTCAATATGCATACATGTTTTATTTCGACGACATAAGTTAGCCTAAGACAAGACACTTAGACGAATAGAAAGTATTTTGTTAATTTCATAAGTTTTTTATATAGGCCTATAACTTGTATTGCATTCATGGTAGTTTGAATGTGTATTTTTTTTTTTTTCAATTTAGCCAAGAGCCGTTAGTATTTTAAGTCCCAAGATAAAGAATGAACAGTGTTATGTGATATAAAATCCTTTTTTTTCAAATTTTAAGGACGTGGGCGGTACATTGCAGATGAGTTCCAAATCCTCAAAAGGGCCGAAAGAAAAAGCTTTAAGTTTTCAAGAAAATAAGATCATAGAATCTATAGAATGCTCTAGAAATGGAAGCTGGTTATACGTTAGTCAACACGACCAGCAAAGAAAAACAGCAGGCAGAGAACGTACGGTACATAAAGACAAGGACCTCGTGAAAAATGGTAGGAATTTGCCTGGTTATCTTCAGTGTGATGGGAAAAGCGCGCATACGCAAAACAGAACTTTGGATTTTGGAGTTCTTGACTGGAGTCGTCTAGAAAATTGGAAGTCCAGCACGAAACGTGCTATGACTACATCACTTTCAGGAAGTAGTCTAGCATTGGAAAGTGGATTACCTAACTTACCTACATTTATAAATAAAAGAATTCCACAGTTGGATCAACAAGCCTCAAATAGTTCATCTACCAGAAGACGACTTCCTAAAGGTGCTAGGCCTAAAGGAAAGGCAATGGAAGTTCAAGTTTCAGATACTGTTACTGGACAAACTTTGGTCTCGATGCAAGCTTCTTGTTCAGAGGATCATTGCTCTAAGAAAAAAGGGAAACAAGCTGTAGAAATGCTAACATCACTAAAAGAAACTTCTTTGGACGGCAGTGGAGACTATGGGTCACAAAAATCACATGATCTAACTAAAAGGCTGTCAGAAGTGAACATTGATCATGATGATGATCATTGCTTCAATGAATACGAAGATGCGTTGGTTTCTCTTCAAGAAAACACGTCGGTTGCAGGGCACTTAATGAGTGATGAGGATTGTATGATATTTGATCATGATATTAGTAATTTGCCTTTTGTAAAAGAGAGACATTCATCTTTCAGCAAGAGGTTTAGCTTTAGTCTTGAGAAAATGGCCAAAAGTATTAGCTCTAAAACAAGGTCAGCTTTTCTTCAACTAAGCTCAACAAATAAAGTCTTAAACTCAGGGCCAGTAATGTTTAGATCCTCTCCGGATTTAGTCAAGAATTACTCGAAGAAGGCTGATGGTGCCAATATAGTTAGGTCTATTCCTATGAGGTGGTTGGTGGAACCGATACTAAAGCACAAAGGACAGCATATAACTGAGAAGGTTCAGCAATCCACCGACCTTTTAATTAAGAAATCGTCCAGTGTAAACGCAATTCTGCAGCTTAAAACAAAGAATGAAATCCCAATCTTCAAGCTTGTAGTACATAGCAGCAGTAACATTTTAGTTGCAGCTGTGAAGAAGTTACCATCGGGCAAGGATGATTCAAGTTTGATTTACTCATTCTATTCTGCAAATGAGATTAAAAAGAATAGTAAAGATTGCAAAAGTCAAGATTTAACAGAAAAAGGTCATGGATTTGACTACAAGATTGTGGGTCATATGAAGATTTCAAGTTCGTATCATGCAGAGTTTAGTGGGCTAGAAAGGGATTTATTTGTGGTGAGAGAATCAGTCTTGTATGGTCCTGATTGCATGGAAACGGTGGAGCTTGCTGCTACTATCGTCAAGAATACAAGTAAGGAAACCTATGGAGGTATAGGGGGTTCAAAGAGCGCGGTGGTCATTCTTCCTGGTTGTAATAATCATAGTTTACCGTATAGTGGACAACCTTCTTCATTGGTTAACAGATGGAGATCTGGTGGAGTATGTGATTGTGGAGGCTGGGATATCGGTTGTGAATTGGGAGTTTTTTCAAAGCAGAATGAAACGTCTGGAGACTCAAGTGCATCCACCTCAGATCGCCTTGAGCTTTGTTTCCAGGTACTAGCTATAGTTTCCATTTTGAGCAACATTATCAGATGCATTTGCTCTGAATATAATCGAGTCCATTATTCAGCTTGTATCAAACAAGGTGGCAATATTAACCCATTTGGTAATGAGTGGGTAGATTGGGTTATCTTACATCTTAAACGGGTCAAATGGGTATAAGTCTAAGCTGGCTAAAAATGGAGTTAAATTGATTCCACCAAGTATGCAAGTCAAAAGTCAGTCAAAGTGTATTTCCAAATTTCAATACATAGAACTGTTAAATAATCTCATTTAAAAATGTTATATTAACAATCTAATTACTTACTCCGTATTTCTTATATTATTAACACATTAATGTATAAATTTTAAAACTATGGCAAAACAGATATTGAGGATCACCTGCACTCCAAATTCCTTGTTTCAACTTGACTTTTGACCCGTTATCCAAACCACCCATTTTGCCAACGTGTAATCGACTCTACAAATGAATTGGATTAGCATATTCAGATACTACAGTATTTAGTTAAACAAGGATATTGCACCAAACTCCCCATTTTAAGAAAGAGCGTAGTTATGACGAGAAGATGTCTATCCAGTAGTTTACTTTCCACATAAAGGAAGCATGGTGAGTTTGGTAACACATGGACTGGTAGTTGCCTAGTTGGTACGGATCTAAGGTAGACAAAAATATTAATTGTCATTATGTCCACTTTTTTTTCTCTAGAAATTATCGAATATTAAGTCATATGATATCAGTTGATAATATACTTCATATATAAAGATAAAGCGTAAATTATACTTTGCTTGCAGGGACAGAGCAACAAACATGATTTCAGTTTGGTTGAACTTGAGAATGGCCTTTACTCACTTGAATACAATGCATCTTCAATATCTTTGTTGCAAGCATTCTCCATTTGTGTAGCAGTTGTAACTAGCCAAAAGTTAACTCACATTTTCCAAGTTAATCATCTTCAAGATGCAAATAACTTTACTAAACTATCTATAACAAAAAATCAAAAAGTCAAAAGTCAGAGCACTGTACATGCCAAGAAACCGCCCGTTTAACCAACTGGGAGGGTTTAGTAGTTTCTTATCACACTTGGTTAGATAGTTTTATTTGGCAATACAAATTTAAATAGTTTTACTTCGCATAAAATACAATGGCTTCATGCCTTCATATGGCATATGATACAGAACTAAGATCGTCTGGTTTCTGTTGAGCTATCATAAAATACAACTAAAGGAGGATGAATCTAAGCAAAACCGAAGATTTGTTTCTTGACTTGGCTTCCATAAATTCATGACTAGAAGAAACCGAACTGAGGGACTACTGGACTGGAGGAAACTGGAACTGGAGCATAGTCCCATCTAGTCAACCATACCTAAAAGTTTCACAACCAGTTGGTTATGAGTTGTTGGTAGTTCTCTCAAAGAATTTAGGATTAATTGATTAACACTCAACAGTATTTCATTGTTCAAGTATCATATAGCCGTTGCAATTCTGATTATCATAATTCTAACAATCAAGTGTCAAATAATGTTACATACACAACCATAGTAACGAGCTGAAAATATTATCAACTGGTTTACTATTTAATCACATCACTTTCTAAAACGTACATCCAAACACCCTAGTATATGTTTTCTTTTGAAAACCATCTAGAAAAAGGCAAGCAACTCTTCTGTAATCAGCTTACAGATTAAGCTAAAATAAATAAATAAACATGAAATATAGAATTTTACACACTATACCATCTCAACTCTCACGACGCTTTACTACAATGGAAGAGCTTAAGCAACTTGTTTCCAACTGCCACTATTTATTAGCCTGCTTGAAATAGTGTCTAAACTTCACAAATCAACATGAGAAGCATGATGAACACATATGAACCATCGACCATTTATCTTCTCAAAAACATTAGTTGCAAACTGTCGTCCCCAGCTTTTACCGGTTGTTCTCACCATTTCTACACAAGTGACATACCCCATATCACCTCTTACAATAACTTGAACATCCTTGACTTCAATCGACAATGGAAAATCATAATCTCCCATAACGAATTCCCAACTTCCCATAACAAGTTCATATCCCGATATGCCACTAACACCAGGGTGCACAACACACACATTTTCACTCTTTGACCATAATGTTTGCATAGCAGCTAAATCACCATTCCTAAATGCATTGTAAAATCGGGAATTTGCTGCTAGAACAGCCGCTTTACTGTCTTCATGAAGAAGTTTAAGGCTATCTCTAATTTTGGCTGCTTGGGTGTAGTTTTCCTCCTGGATAGCAATTTGTAGTTCCTGCTCTAAGGTTTGTTCATCCAATATCATGCTTTCACTGCTTAAGGTTCCTTCTGAATCTTCTCGTTTAACTTGACATGGCTTTGGAAAACATAAAGATGCATGTCTAAAAGGTACTGCACTGAACAAGTACGAGATTAGGCAAATGTTGGATTTTCAACGTGGAACTGATTACCACTTGATGTAATAACCAGATCAGTTTTTGATGTACGGCTAGACAGATTATGCTTCTGATTACATCAACCATTTAGGTGGCATGTAATAATTTTGGATACTGTTTAACACGAACTGAAACAAACTAATCTACTTAGGGTAAACTTATATGTAAGTAACTACGTATCTAATCTGTCTTAAAAAACTTATACTCACGTATCGAGACTCATCACTTTGTACAAAAATGTCATTTTATCATCTAATTCCTTAAAAATATACTTAATTCACCAAACAGTAAAACGTCTGACTTTCACTGCTTAAAATACTATAAGAAAATCCAAAGGCACACACACTGCCTGTTTTACTGTAGCTACTAATGTAACTTTATTTATTTCAGATAATGATTTTAAAAGACATACAAATGATCCAATCACCAAAAACTGCTCCTTGTATGCCCGTTATAGTACATCAAACAGTAAGTTGTTATCATGTAAAAGCTACAAAGCTATGATAAATCTTCAGTGGATTGGTTAGGCTAACAGGGGCTATAACTAACCTAATCATCAAATGATGCTGACAAAGAACATTGGTAATTTCATTGATACAAAGAATTCTTATGTTGCAGGTATGTAGCATAGCAGCAATTGATACGTTAATTTCCAGCTATCAAAACCGAACCACTTTTGAACAGATTAACAACCCACTTATTAGGGTGAATCTATCATATCAAATGACACAAACATCTTGATCTATTGGATCATATAAACGGTTAACATCTGCTCTAGATACATGACTCATTGACAGTTGACAAGCTTAGACTACAGTCACGAAGCATTAAATATGAAGACTGACCAAGGTTTTGAAGCACCTATGCTTCATAGTTACACCAAGTTTTCACGACAGCAAGTCAATCGAAAGGGATCACCAAATACAGGATGTAATTTTGCAGCCATGTTACCAAGATAGAAAGCACACGTAACTAACAATAATTACTATATGAACTTCTTTATACCAGCTTGAAATTTTACAACTGTCGGGTAGATGAATAACCTTCAACTCTCCCTAGAATTTTACTAATTGATACATGAAACCAAGTGCCCAACTACCATCCGATAGAATTTGTCTTTTAGTTTCAAAAAAGCTTGCATTATCCAAAAATTTAACTAATAAGACTAACATCATTGTCATGCACACATCTATAAACCTATAATGAAAAAGATGTATTTCGAAACCATTTATTATAGACCACATGTTTTGCATGTATCACTAAGACGGTTTTTGTAATACTGATTTTAACTAGGAGGGTTACCCAAGAACTATTAAGGAGAGTGAACAATTACAGCCACTCATAGACTAATATATAATCAAGATAGTTTCACACTACCGAATTGCAGATTAGGAGAATGTCAGAATATTGTTAGGCCCAATATTCTGTTTAGGTCATAATTACACTTAGATAATTGTGCTTATATAAATTTTCTATCTTTGCATTATTTTGACTAAAGACAGTTTCTCCCCTCAATGTCAAACACACAAAAGAAACAAGGCAGCAGATATCATACATGTATGATTCTCTATGATTGCAGAAGTGAATACAATATGGGCCTTTTGATGGCGGCGGGAACATAATTATCCAAGGATGGTAAACAAAAGAAAACTTACTAGCAATCCCCCTTTGATTATTAATACAGCAGCCAGAAAAGAGCGTGACATCCATCACTCTTTTAGGTTTGCAGATTCCGTATTGCTTCCCAGACTGCATTGAAATATTGTCCCTTTCCTTAAAACCGCTTATACAAGAACATGGCATGCTACTATGATCTTTGTTATTACTCTGGGAATTTAAAGGAATAAGATCAATGGCAGAATAAAAAATGACTATAGTGTGAAAATCGGCATTTATTTGAAACTATGACAAACATAAACAATCTCAGTTGTACTAAACCAAAACTACAACTTTTATATATGCCACACAACTTTCATCGGGTTAAAGCCTAATGTGGAAAATACAAGACGACAGCCTTTCGAGATACATCTATTACATTGCAAAAGCAAGACTAATATCATTTAGGCAGACAGATATCCTCAAGGTCTACATTGTGATTGTAGAAACAGTAGTGCTTTATTGTAATTTTCTCATAGTTGGGGAAGCTCAATGCTGGGTCCATCATCAGATGGTAAAGTAATTAACAGGTACTGATTCTGGAAGAAAAGGTTAGTTAACTACACCATAAGATTATACCAAGGGACCAGTTGCACTAAACAGAAAAAGTGTTACACTCCTATGTTATTAGGTCATGTCATGAAATAAGAAGCCAATGTTGCTAACAGTCAATATGACAACTGCACTCAGGTCAGTTCTCCAAGGTTGTCCACACATAACTCAAGTCATGTTGGAAACAGGGATGATACAACATTCCAATGTTTCTAGCAAAACTAAAAAAAAAAAGGAAAGAAAAAAAAAAGAGGGAACACTTTGCCATGAGTGTGAGGATCAGAAGGCTCTGCTCCTAGTGAGGCCAAAACTAAATTAGATGAACCATGTGACACTCCATGGTTTTCCATATCAGATTTACGAGCAGGTCATCATCAAAACCTAGTGAGAGAAAACATACATAAAATGCATGTCGAACTGAAGGCTTAGGCTCAACTTCATGGTTATTGACTTGTTTCCTCCGGTTTATCTAACATTTCCAATTCAACGGTCATGTTTTAGTAACTAATGACCAATGGTTCGAAGCCTTCTCTAAGGTAATTCACTCTGATGTTCTTTAATGACATACAGTATTAGTTAAAAGCACTAGTTTACTAATATGCCGAAGAAAGAGAGATTTAAGCGTGCTAAAGGCAAATGAATCTTTTCAAACGTTACTACCGCAAAAGCAAAGGCTTGTGGCATTGACTCTTGTTTTTATAGAAAGAAGGAACTTTTGAGCTGTTATCATATTCGTTCCTACATGCATCAAAAAGTTACAACACTTTCGGCATCAAACATAAACATTTCACCATTCATATCGACATTTAAAAATATTACTCTTTCTACAGAAAATACAATGGTTAAAAATTTTTTAATCAGGCCCTAAATAACTGGACTATAAACGACACAAGTTAACTCCTTTACTTCGGCACTTTTCTTTTCCTTTCGCATTTGACAAAAAAACTTACCAAGACACTTGATTAATCCTACAAATTAGCTACATTTCATTATATCCCAGCCTAAACTGATTAGCAAAAGACTTAGAAAAATGTTGACCCCGACCCAAAGACAATATGTGGAAGACAATGTTGAGCTTATGCTTCAGGCTAACTTAAATGGAATATTCCAAAGCCCCGGAAACACCGGCTTACCAACATCGATGGAGTTTCGGTCGGTCCAAGTCTTATCAATCCCTCCTTTTGGTTCTTCTAAATCCTTAAAGATCAATTTTTTTTTCTATTTTTAATAGTGCTATTAATCTCACAATCAGATACAGAAACAATATCATTAGATACAAAATACACACAGAAATTTACTATAACTATATCAAAGTTAATAAAACTCCTATAGAAACAAAATACTAAATCCAAGAATCAGATTAAATCTAATTCTCCATACCTTTGACTTTTTCAATACTATGTTTATAATGGAAAAGTCAAAAAAGATAAGACTTACAATGTTGTTAATAGTAACTGCTGGTCGGAAAACTCTTGTTGTTAAAGTTGATGCTTCCAACATCGTCATCATCGGAAAGATGATATTTTTTTTGGGAGGTATATATGTTTATGTTTTTGTTTTTTTTTTTGAGGATATATGATATGATTTTTAAGTGATTGTTTATTCTCTTATTAGTTATTGTATTATTTATCTTTGGTAGTTGAAATATAGTTATATAAACGAATTTTTATAAACTAGACTTTCACCTATTAAATCATTGTTAATGTATTTTTCATCCTTTTTTTTTTCTCTATTTGTTGATCACATGTGGTGGTGTCAACGTAATATTGGTTATTAATTTAATGTAATTTTATTGATTTGTTGAATGTTAATAGTTGAAAATGAAATTTGTTTTATAATATACGAGAACGGTACTTGCGCATTGCGGCGGTGATGGAGGTGGAGGCGGTGGCGGTGATGTAATGGCGGCGGCAGCGGCGGTGGTGGCAGAGATTGGTGGAGGTGGTGGCGCCAGTGAGTAGTGGAAGTTATTGGTGTAATGTAACTATGATATATGGTACAACATACATTAGAATGTGTACATTGTTGAAACTTAAAATCAATATTGAAATTTTAACTTCAATGTTAATAACCAAAAGTGAATTTGTTTTATAATATAGTATAGATAAAATATAGGTTGACATAATTTTTTACCGATTAAATGAATTTTTGACTTACTTATTTACCAAGTTTTGACTAAGTTGGTTAAATGTTCACTGAGTTGACCGTATTGTGAATCACATAGCGTCATAACGATTATTTGAAAATTACTTAACTCGCATCAGTCACGATTTTTATAACGAGTACTCTGTACTCAGCCTTGGAATCAAATTCATTTTTATCACATGAGTCGCATTACACAATGTGTAAAGTTTTTTCTCAAATTTCTGATAAAATGGGAGTTTCTTCACCTCTCTATGTTGAAATAGGGTTTTTAAAATTCATACCGTAAAAATGTACATCACAAACTAAGTCAACTAACACATTTTGGTTTTCTACAAACCATATTTGGAATTTTGTAGACTGCGGGTTCAGGGTAGGTGGCAAAATATGACCACAGAATGACTATTTTTACAACCCTACTTTTTTAAAACACTATTTAAATGATACCATTTTGCTATTGGAGTGATAGCCAAGTGGTTAGGAAGTTCTTTACTTTGTGGTTTTTTTTAGAGGGTTAAGGATTCGAATTCTCAACATGCAAATGTGGTGAGAGAGTCTTAACAACATTATACCCATCTACAAATGGGAGAGCAAAACTCTTTAGAGTGTTGCCATGATTCAACCCGACGCGAGCGTATCAAAGTTGAAGGTGTTAGTCATTATCTGTTCTGTCTTTCAAAAAAAATATATATACCATTTTGTCAAAAAGAAAAATGAAAAAAATTCGTTTCCTACACTAGTCATTTCTTGATAACATTGTTCATAACTTCATATGATCACCCTTCAAGATGATATAGGAATGAAAAAGCACACAACTATGCCGATAGATGTAAACATTACGATGAAAAAGACAAGCAGAATAAGGACGAGGTGATGCACAATTACAAATAAGGTTTAAGGACTTCACCCATATGCAAAGAAAAATGAAGTTTTCATCAGGTCTAATTTTGCAAAAGATTATGGCATAAATAAAAGCAATAGATTTCTGACCTATTCTACAGATACACTGTCAATCATGGTCAATATTTGCCAAGGACCATGAGATTATATTGGCCAGTTTTAACATTAAACCGTCAATACCATGACTTTAGTAATGAAATGTTTCATTACGAATCTTGAAAATGTCATAACCTTACTGTGAATATGTTGCAACTAACAATGAAGAATTGAAGAAAAATGATAGAAAGCGAAAAAGAGGCGTGGATAATTGTAAAAAGATACATAATTAAACATATGATTAAGGCATCCGTGACATAATTAGCATCTTTTTGTCCCAAATCATTTCAAATAGTACTAATATAAAAAGATAGTGTTAACCCTTTTTGTCTTTTCAAATAGTACTAATATAAAAACCCAATACGAAAGGGTTATATTACTTGGCCATCATAACCTTAACAAACTCCTCGTAGTTGATTTGGCCATCACCATCAACATCAGCCTCTCGGATCATCTCATCAACTTCTTCATCAGTAAGTTTCTCGCCGAGATTTGTCATCACATGACGCAACTCAGCAGCAGAAATGAAGCCATTCTGATCCTTGTCAAAAACTCTGAATGCTTCCTTCAGTTCTTCCTCGGAGTCTGTATCCTTCATCTTCCTGGCCATTAGGTTTAGAAACTCTGGGAAATCAATGGTTCCATTGCCATCAGCATCAACTTCGTTTATCATGTCCTGGAGTTCAGCCTCCGTAGGATTCTGCCCCAAGGATCTCATCACAGTTCCAAGCTCCTTTGTCGTGATGCAACCTATATACAGTCCAAAAAGAGCCATCAGGGACATAAATTCCATTATCTAAGTATTTAGAAGTGGCAAAAGATGAAGTGGGCAGAAGCATGGGCTGAAATGGATAATTGTTTCAGAGGAAATGACATATTCTCCTAAAAATAGACTAAAAACCCTCCTAAATTACACGATGATGACATATGGATTCCACAAAATCTTTTTGCTTAGTTTACCCCTTGATTTTTCTATACTTCATCTGTTCATCATCTTATAATTTGGAGGATTGTTAGGCGATACTTTTAGAAGGAGTAATCATTTCCCTTGTTTTGATAAGGGTTGGGTTTTATAAACAATTAACACGATAAATATGATTACAGAAACAGTATCATTATAACTTCATAAGTATTGTTCACTACCCTTGAGAAGGCTTACAAAGGTCGTATTCATTAATAGAAGGATTTTGATTGACTTTTAACATGCACCCCTTTTGGTATAGCTTTCTTTATTTGAACCCAAACCCGTATAGAAGCAAATGGCACGAAATTGACACAAAGTCACAAATAGGTAACACCAAGATCAGTGAAACCAGCTACTACTGTGATATTAAAAATGTATATACATGTCACAAGCGTGAAAGGTAATTGCCCTCAAAATGAGTGAACAGGGCTTTTAACTTCAAACTCAAACAAGACAAGTTATAAGCAGGGAAAGTAGTAAATGACAACTAATGTTGAGATTCTAAAAATAAAACAACAGATCGAAAATTCAAATACAATCAAGAAGCGCTACTACTTGATGACGGTTAAAGGTAAAGATGTAAACCATGTTGTCGCTTGATTTGACAAGGCATGTAGGTAGATTAACGGAGTTATATGCCTAGTTGTTAGGATATCCATAACTGAAGCATGTCACATATATATACATATACATATATATATATATATATATTTCCATATTTTGAGAACCATTTTTTTGTAAGAACTATGAAAACTCTCAAACTATGTATTGGATTACATATATATTTTTGCTTTACATATAATTAATATATATGTGTGTGTGTGTGTGTGTAGATGAACTTCTTATGCATGTTTGTAGAAATTTCAAATACCAAACAGTGTTAACACCCTGGCCTCTGGATGTCATTTTTTACCATTTACATGGAACTTGGAAGCATCCTCTCTACCTAGGTAGAGTTAGGCCTGTCTACATCTTAACGACCCCATACACCATCAAGATATTGGGGCCCAAAAACCGTAGTTTTTTTTAACGAAAACTGTGAAATAGAACCTGCCCCATCATCTAAAGGTGAGGGCCTAGAGTCCTAGACTATGGTTAGCGAATAGTCACCACCACACCAAAAAGGCCCATTTCAAGAGGTTACTTAAATTTCTAGAGGTTACTTAATAATCATCATAAATATCCAACAAATCCTCACAAAAATAATAAAAACTATATGTAATACAATTAAACGAAATAATAATAAGAAAAAAAAAAAGATGTGGAGGAGGAAGAAAAGATACCATCGCCATCCTTATCAAAAAGGCTGAAAGCTTCTTTAAACTCAGAGATCTGATCATCCGTTAGCTGATCCGCCATTTCTTTCTTCTTCTTTTACTTTTTATTTATTTTTATTATTTCGATTTCAAGGAAGATTGTTATTGTTATTATTATTATTATAGAGTTTGAAGAAATAAGAATCAATCAAAACAGAGGATATTTTGAAATAATAATAAAATAAGTGTGAAGACAGACAGAAGGAAAAAGAAAAAAAAAAATGAGTGGTGGTGGGTCTTTGTTTCTTTGTATCCGGACGTGATTGGTTTTATCAAATTCCTTGCATCCGCTTTCCACGCTCCGCCTGCCCTTTTTCTTTTGATTTTTCAAAATGTCATTGTCTAACCAACATCGCTCTAGCTAAACACAAATATCTTATGGATCTTATTAAAAAAATTTATATATAATTTTTAAAAAATTAAAAACTCGTCAAAAACATATCAAGTCAGAATGATGATGAAATTTTAAAACCGGCCATACCTATTTTTCCAGTTTGTGAGATAATTTTTTTTAAAAAAAGTTAAGTAGAATAGTATCTACCAATATATATATAACAAGGTGATAAATTCATTCCTAAACAAACAAGAACCTTGGATGAATTCCATCTTTGATTTAGAACCATTAGATCAAATTTAATTATTTTATCTTTCTTAAATGACAATATCAATACTTATACTTTTTATGATTATACAAAAAATACCCCTTTAAATTTAATGTTACGCTTTTTGGTTTTCCATCACAAATTTACACTTTTTACCCAATAATTTTTATTATTATATATTCAATATATTAATATATTAATAGCTAATATATATCCGAACTAGATTAATACCCGAATAATACGCGAGAAACATATATAATAAATGATATGTTAAAATTTGAAAATATCATAAGTTGACAAATATTTAACCAGATAAGAATTAAACAACTAGAAAACATGAAGTTATTTTAGTCTTCGATTAAATTCTGGTTAACAGTTATCAGACAGTTCGTTTTTAGGCACAAAGTTCGCTTTTGTAACAAACCTTGGTCATTGTTTCTCATATATATTTGTGCGTTATTTAACCACAGTCTTAAAAATTGGATACAACATTTATTAGAGATCTCGCTAAATAAGGTTTTCGTTTCTTTGAATATCTTTCATTCATCCGGATAATTTAGTTATACACTAAAATTACTTAGCAAATTAATTATCAATTTATATATCGCATGTTGTGTTAATCAAACTTAAAATTATTCATAATATCATTGCAATTTTCATAAAACTATTTTCCTGATATATAATTGTGATAGCTTACTATAGAATTCATATTTGTTTTTTAGTTTTTTTATTAAGTTTGATTAACACAACTTATATAAGGAAGTAATAATAACTTAAATTTAATAAAATAAAATTAAATCAAAGGGTTAAATAAGATATACATCATCATCATCATTTGATCTAATAGATGTAAATAAAAAGTTAAAATTCATATAATGGTCCATACTTCTTCAAAAATGAATTAAGGTTTCTCTTTAATATATTTTTAAAGATAATAATAAAATAATACTCTTTATCTTATATCTTATCCAATAGAATAATAGTTAATATTATATATATATATATAACAAAACATATTTTAATTGAAATATCTAAGGTATGTTTCATTTAAAATATACAGATTAATTTTCTACTAATAAAAATAGTAAGCTATATTTCAAACTATAATAAAGTAAAATTGAATATTAATAATGTCGTAACACCTGATATCTAATGTCTAGGTTAGTCAAATTATCAACGACAGTGTTGAGAAGGCCAATTTTAACTTAGGTGAGTGAAAACTTTGGGAACATCAACTTTTAACATTGATCAGCAATTTTGGAGCATGTGGTGACGGAGAAGTTGCACTCTATTTAACAAAGTAAAATAAATTATTGAAATTAATGATGTATGATTTAGCTTGTAAATATGCATGACTATTGTGATTACTGTTATAAAAGAATTTGAAAAAAATATAACGTTTTTACATACAATTATATTATCAATGTAGTGTACATTTACCTAAACAAAAAAAAAAACATTTTTTTCCCTATTCTATTAAAAATCAAAACTTTTAAAATTTTTACTCTACAAATAGAGAGGTTTATCTCAAGACTAATGTTTCCAACCAAGTGATGTACTTTCAAATAAGAGGCTTATGATAAGAAAGTCAACGTTTGTATGTATTTTTTATTTATTAATATTTTGTAGGAAAAAAAATACAAATATACCATTAAAAAAGATTACATTGTACCAAATTGGAGTCGGACTCCATCCATGGTTATATATCATGAATATGACATATGGTTCAAAACTTGGATGCCATGAGGTTTAAAATCATCCATGCGATTCATGTTTCTGAGTTTGCGTTCCTATGTAAAACAAATGGTAATAATACATGGATAAATATATGTTCACCATTCCTTGAGGCACACTCGATTGCTAACCCCTTAAGATGTTATTAAAGAAGGAGTGAAAATAAGAAAACATTCTGGAATGATCATTGGCTTAATGGTGGCAACCTTGCAACTCAATTTAGAAGGTTGTATGTCTTGGCACTATCGAAAGAATGTGTCATGTGTCACATTTTTCATGACATAACATGAAAATCCGAATGACATCGAGATATTTGTGATGACATGGATAAGCAATAACTTTTGGCATTGAATAATTTATTGAATCGGTAAGACTTAATGAACAATACAATAAATGTTTGTGAAATTTTTAAGATCAAAAAATCAAATGTTAATAAAGTGAAATTAAATATTTTAATTCGTTAATTATTACTTTAAAAAAATTATATTTTTGATGTATGTAAGTATAAAACTATATTTACTCGCGTATTACGCGGGACAATAATCTAGTTATTTTAATAAAGGAATGCAATGTGTGATTCAAAATGATACCACTTTTTTTAAGGGAGATAATTACTTTAAGTTATCCTAACATGACTAGGGTAATCTTAACCCTTGATTGAAAATCAAAGGCCAAGATTCAAAGAGTATCTTTGAATCTTGTCTCTTAATTAAAAATCAAGAGTCAAGATTTCTCCAACTTGACTTAAATTGGAGAAATAACCTGAGCTAATAGTGGACTGGTCAAAATGGTGTTGCTTCAATCTTTGATTTCCTTCTTGTAATTTTTTGCTTGTACCTGTGCTACATGCTTTTATTACTCTTATTACTCGTACTCTACTTGCTTGTAACATTACTCTAGCTCCTCGCTAGCTTCTTCTGTTAATAAAAGTCTGATCGTTCAAAAAAAAAACCTTGAGGGAATTCTCTCTCTTTTTTTAAATGGTTATCAGAATAAATCATCTCTACCCTAAAATGTTAATACAAAGTAGAAAAGTTTAAAATTTAAGGATATATATAAATATCTAAAATAAAATATCATAAAAACAAATATAAGTGTTTTAACATTCTTAGGTTTTAATCTAATTTTGTGTATATACGTATTGAAACTTTTATCTCTCTATATAACTAAAAGAGGATATGTTTTTGATTATGTGACAATTATGAAATCATGTCATGTAGGATTTTTTCCTAGGTGTCATACTTACATTAAATTCATAATTTTAAGCATACTTTAAAAACATTACACTTTAGCCTAATCATCATTAAAGCACAATTTAAAATTTATACTTTAGCCTAATCATCATCATTAAATAAGTAATAATAAAAAAAAAAGTTAAAAATAAAATAAGACGGCAAAATATATCTTAATGGAAGCAAAGTATATCTTAATGGAATTGATAGATAAATTTCTTATGTTATATTAATGTATATCGGCTAAATTCATGGATAGATTTCTTCTATTTTTTTTTTATTTATGTTTATAATAATTATGCTATATTAAAGTTATAGTAAGTATATATATATTCAGAATCGGCTAAACATTGTTTTCCTAATTTATTTTTAATTTTATTTCATGTATATTTCTTAAAACTTAATGGATGGATTTCTTTTTCACAAAGATATACAATTTTTTATGATTTATAAATGAAAAATTCTAAATTGACAAACAAATTACAAACAAAATTATACAAACTCACTTGTCATATGAGATGTACCAACTAAATTAATTCCTTTTTTCCTTTTTATGTTTCTTTCTCCATGTTCTATTGGTGACACCTAAGTTTGTATAGTTTTGTTTGTAATTTATTTATTGATGTAGTTATACTACATATTTGACGTAGTTATTACCATTTAGGTGGGGTGACAGAGAGTCTTGCTTTTTGAAGTGTAGACCAAGGTTCAATCCTTGACAATGATGTAATTTAGTAGTGTATTATATCTGCCGTTCAAAAAAAAAATAAACCTATTTGACGAATATCATATATTCATAAACTATAGTTTTATTGTTTGAATCAATCGTAATCAGACATATTTTAATATTATGAATAATAATGTAACTATCTGTAATTGTATTTTTTACTTATGTTATTAGTTAGTCCGCACAACATGCGGATTTAATCTAGTTATATGTATATATATATATATATATATTGAAACTTTTAAATAATTAACTGTCGTTCTGTTATTTTGTTTTGTGTAGAAATTTAAATTTTTTGCGAAAGATGGTCATCCTATGCGACTGAAGCTGAGAAAGTAAAACATTCGAGGCATTTAAATAGGATGCATGTCTAAAGCATATGACCCATATGATGACATGAGTGTTTTCCTTGAGATAATTGTGAAGAATTCTCACAAGTTACGAGTTTGTCTTTTAGACCGAACATGATAAGTAAATATATAAGGGTTCTAATGAACATATCAAGGATAGGCCGAAACTTTTGATGAAACTTTGTAAGTAGACACGAGTTTAAAATCGAGTAATTAAAGCAATTAGACACTGCAATTACTCTAAAAGAACACAACATAATATGTTGAAAGCAAACAAGACATAAAAGAAAGACAATCATAATACATGTAATCTAATTTATTCCTTAAACTAGTATATAACTCTGCCGACGCAATAAGTTATATAATATACTTGCTTAATTATTGACTTACCGTATATAAAGATTTTGACCAATAATAATGATAGTATGGAGTAATATCTAATTATATAATGGGTAATGATTAATCCTTCTAAGTTGTTAGCCTAAAAATCCATGTTACCATCTAAAGCTATTAGGAGGATAAATCATTTTTCTTATATAATATGTCCACAAAATATAAAGTAAAAAGAAAAAGTTAAAATAAAAAAGAAAGGGTATATGGAAACTTGGGGTAGCTGATTGACAGGTTGCACCTACAGGCTACATGTAGCCATTTCCACATCCCACACACATATACACATTTTCACCCCCAATTTCCCATACTAATAATCATCAAATTAATTCATCAAATTGAAAATCAAACCTCGTCATATGCTCATTGAAGGTGTTACTCAAATCAATCGTGAAAATCTTTGTTGATTTCTCAAGCTCAACTTCCCTTTGACTTTCCTTTGTCTTTCTTTATCTATACTTTACTTTTGGTTATATGAATTTTGCTGCAATATGTATATGTTTATGTATATGTATATATGTATGATTTAGCAGGTTATTAGGATTACATAAACCACCGCTGAATATCGCCGACCCCACCACCACCATCATCATCATCATCATTAGAGAACTCCGCATGCGAAGGCCACCGAAGACACTGCCGCTGTTGGATACCACCAACAGTTTCTTCTTCATCTTTCTTCCTTTTTTTTGTAATTTAGATATACGGATGACGCTGGTGTAACAAATTATATTTAACTTGTTGATGATGATTGTTACGTTGGCAAAAGAATTAAGAAGAGAACATTCTCCGGTTTGTTATTTGGGCTTGGTGTTTATATTAATAATTTAAAAAATTTGTGACAAACAGGAAATTGTGAAAGTTTTGTACTCTATGCATAGAATCTTGTAAATCACTGTTATGACTAAGCCAACCAGAGCTTCTTATTAGCCAAACCAAGCCAGTTAGAAAAGAAGTGAGCCGCTACTGTAGTATTCCACTTTCGGATTGTTATATATATATATAATAATGACAATTGTCAAATAATCTGAAGCTATAGCTCAAGCTAAACTTAACCAAAATTATAACTTCCATCCTCTGTGCTAGATTCAAGTCGTCATGTTTATTAATAAAAAGTATGCAAGTTTTACAACAAAAAAACTGCAGAAAAAGAGACATTGTTTGATTTCAAAGTTCATTCGCGATATCTGCTAAAGATGAGTACGTCCCCAAAATCATGCAGATGACGGCCAACACCGTGATACCAACGCTCAAACCAATCTGCATCCATTTTAACAAAAAAGGGTTGTGAAATTTTTCAAAGAAAGTACCATAAAGTATCTTGGTCTCAGAATTGTTGAATAATATGTATACACCATGTATATGTATTTGTGCTAGATAAATTACTATGTTTGACCATAAAAGTCAAACTACAAACTTCATTTATCTACCAGCAGGTGCAGTACTGCAATAGCTACTTACTTGTGTTGTTGTGGCCTTACTTCCGTTAATTCTCAAAAAACACAGGGCTGGCAATATGAGAGACTGCAAAGGAACATAGGTATAGAAATCGCTTAAGGCCGTGTTATAAATATTCACACAAAATGTCATACATGAGCTCGAAACTGCAAGCTTACCACTAAGATACATAGGACTGAACCCGTCAACGCCATCACAAGACCTGCATTCAAGCGACACAAAAGAATAATGAATCAACACGAAAGAAAGAATCAAGCTTGACTAGGAACGTAAATCAAACTCAGTAAATGTGTTGCTTACCGAAAAATGGAAGGGAAAACGCAACGCCAATGGAGGATGCAACAAGTGCTATTCGTAGAATTATAAAACACCAATAACTGTTTGCAACTTTAACAGGTAAAAGCTCTTCAATGGCACTAGCCAATGGGTTCATTAGCAAGGCATACGTAAAAACTGTTAAGGAAAATACAGGTTTTGCAAATATATAACAATATAACATGTTTTTTTTTTCTACTAAGAAAAATCATAGCAGCAGACTGTAGATGACAAGTTTCTGCAATGTGCAATGGCTTACTTAAATATCATAAATCTATTCAAAAGTTAATAATTCTTTAATAAGTGATCATGAAAAGGATATTTGGTAAACGGATTGATAATCTGCAAATAAGTAAAAGTTTATTAAATTCAAGCTGTAAACAAAACCATGAAATTCGACCAACAGAAGAACACTTACAACAGTTATCAAAGCAACTTTTGAAGCAAGCGCATCGTCAGGCATGTTTAGTGTTATCTGGGATAACGAATTTTCTCCAAACATGAGAAAACCCAAAACCGCAACAATCCCATACATCAAAACACACAACAAAAAACTGCAACAGAATCAGATGTAAACTTGATTAAGATATGTACCCACTGAACATAAATTTATAGCATTTATCAATTTGACTTTTCGTGTCAAACTCGTAGTCTTAACTCTTAAATGGAGTAATGAAATGGGAGCATTATAGATTTAACATTAATCAATAATTTCATGAAAACTTTTGAAATTTATCTTAAAAGATTATAAGTGGCTAGTTTGACATTATAAGATTCAAATGCAAGTTATATCAAAAGTTCTTATCACTGATATAAATCAGTTTAAGAAGTTTTATGTCCTCTAAATCTAATTAAAAACACTTCAAACTCTAAAAACCTTTGACCGAAGAAGAGATTAGAGGTTGTTAAGAGTTTAGATGCGAAAACAACGAGGCCCAACTTTTCCTCAAAAACAAAATACTCACGTTATGATCATTGCCTTTGTAAACTTTGTTTTGTCAGCCATTGACTGGTATATATTTGGGAACACAACATGCCCCGAAAAGCAAAATCCATATATACCAAGTGCGAAAGCAATGCCACCCAACTTAATCGGTGGACCACTTTCATGAAAGCCAACGTCCACTGTCCCAAGCCAAAACACACAGAGGATCACCATAACAGTAGCCACAACACCAGTAGCTGCAAATGTTAAAGGCATGTACTTCAACTCAATAATTTAAAAAGGAATGCACAAATTAGCATCTATTAATAATTTAGACGCGCCACTTTTTTAGTCATTCATTTAGATATGGGTTGATTCGTGGTACGTTTAGCTGTAATGTCTCAAATATAACTTAAAGCAATTACCTGAAAAGGTTGTGGGTCAATCGGGCAAACATGTTGCAAGTCTTTCAAATTATATTTATATGCTAAAAAACAATTGATTACAGCCGTGCTTATATAGTTATTAAGATCATAACTAGCAAATTAAATTTCATAAAGATTTTGCAGGTTGGTCCAACCTTACTAACTTGTTTTGCCCCAGCTTAAAAATTACTGTTTTGACTTTTGACCCGTTACTTGCCCACCCGTTGTTCTACTAACAAACATACCTGAAAGGTATGAGATCACTCGGACGTTTTTCACCAAAAGGGTGAGTACCATTACAATTGCAGAAAGAATTGTGAACAAGTGCACTGAGTCCAGTTGGAGACCACCCAAATGCAAGGATGCACCAGGAAATAAACTAGTGAGATTATCTCCTTCCAGAATAATGAACTCCACACAATATGCCTAAATGTGGATGATAGACATAAAAGTTAAAAGACATGTTCTTCCAAAAAAATTTAGGGTAAAAGAATTAGTGTACTTACGTAGAGTGATGTATACAAAATGATCTGCAAAATAAAAAACTCATGAGTCAATTATTATCGGAATACCAGCATCAAGGGAACTATTACAACCTAAAACCCCTTTAATCATACATAGAATAAACTACACTTACTGAGATGATAAGACGGCCATATTTCCCAAATGCAGCTTCTCCAATATCAGGATATGATTGAATGTTTTCATTGTTCTCGAAGCAAAACTTCATGAGATAAGCTGTGTAGCAACACATCACTGCAAAAAGGAATAGCACACCCATGCCTACCCACCCAGCTTCTGCAATTGTGTTTGGCATTGAAAGAACACCAACTCCAACCATCACATTCACCGCTGATCCAACGTATACCAATTAAAAATCACTTAAGTTAATATAAACAATGCTTACGTATCATCTGTAAAATATGAAAAGGACGACAAGTTTCTTACAATTGAAAACAGTCTGAGTGACACTGCATCCGAAGGTAATGGGGAGTTCATCAATGAGTTGATTGGGCAAAGAGCCTCTCCCTGACCACGTTGAAATCTTTCTAGAGATTCTATCTAAATCTTGTTTGCTATAAATCTTTGAACATTCGATCAACAACTTAGACTTTATATTATCATCAAAGTTACTATCAATCCCAGGTTCATATAAAGAATATATAGAACCAGATGGGCGTCTAAGGAATCCCAAACTTGGCGTTGCTGAAATAGAGTATGAATCAAGAGTCTGCCTGCAATAAAATGACCGTTTCAGTTTCCTTTCGAATGAAATTTACATATACACGTATGTAGCTTTCTTTGTATGATTGCAAAACAGTTGTTAAACAACAATGTTAAATCACTAATGTACGTTTAGACCTCTACAATCTACAATTATCTCTTAAATCATATAAAAACATTTCTATGCATACTATAAACAAGTTGATCAAACGAAATGACTACACGGATAATCACTAAAGATTACATTTTTGTTTTTGAATGGTTTTTCCCCTAAACTAATCAATTGTCCTAACTGGTGCAACCTAAAAGTTTTGGGCCAACCAACTTTTGAGCATTATATGCAACCAGATAACGCAAAGGTTAGTAGCAATACAACCAACATATTGCTATGTACTCAACATTCAGCTGCAAAATGTCAAAATATTACCCGGGTTCAATTTTAGTACAATGTCTCATTTGAGACAATTAATTAAGATAGTAAGTTGCTTTTGAAAACAAAAAAAAATAAACAACAACTTTGTTTTCTGAAACATAGGTAGTCCTGGCTAACACTAGTACTGTGACAACTAGTATGTATATAAATGTTGTAAGTGTATATATTCAACTTTCAAATATCGCCATTGAAAGTCTAGTAGTCTTTTTGCTGAGGTTGCAACTTGTATGGATCAATCCCGGCCATGTGGCAAAAATGTCACCTTATACATACAATAACAATATTTGAATGTTGGGTACAGTAAAAATCTTTTAAAGTAGATACATAAAACAAAATTTTTACTAAAGGAAGATACACATCACCAAACACTAATCTCATATTTAAAAGTAGCAAAACAACATCTATGCATTTGTTTAATTATCTTCCATTCATATACTTAGCTAATTAAAAAAAAAAATGCATTAAAAAACAAACACACATATGACATATGTAAGAGTAAAAGATGAAACTATTCGTGAATACTAACTTGTAACTCCGGGGCCATTGTTGACCCGATGAAACTTGAGAAGACGAAGATCTCCTACTCGAAATATCATCATTATCATTCTCATTATCATCGTCGTTATCGTTATCATCATCATCACTATTATTCGCTTCGATATCATTCTTCTCATCGTCGTCATCGCTGTCTTCCATCAAATAATAGTCATTTTCCTTCCCTTTATCCGTCATATTTTTCTTTACTCAATCAAATTCAAAACCAAGAAAATAATATCTCAATTAAGTCACAAATCAAAGAGATAGACATACACACACTCACATATTTATATATATACGAATGATGTAAGTAAACTATGATAGATAATATATTATAAATATTTAAAAAAGGGCGTGTTAATGTGTCATGATCTTGAGTCCGCATATGCATCGACTCGACCATGAGAGACTTGTCTGGCAAGATCGTACGAAACACATGATGTTTTATATTTTGTTGCTAAAATTAAGGGAAAAGAGAGAGAATGTGAATCGTCACAGTTGTCAAAGTGTTGTGAGACACTAATCATCACAAAACATGTGTAACGAGGATACGTCTTCACGTTAGTTTTAGTCATTTTTGTCATTGTTTTGTCAAAAAAGTAACGACAGATGGGGGTTTTATATTTTTATCTATTTTCTACTTGTATTAAATATAAAATTGAAGTTGACAATTGGCACATATGGTTTATGTTTATAGTATCTTTATTAATGATATCACATGCTATATGATCAAGATAGAATGGAAAATTGAAGATATTTGTTAATGTGATTGCAACCACCTTCCTCTTATATAATTTGTATAGGGAAGTAATATCTGTATCATAGAATTTGATTAATTTACTACTGTGTTGCATTACATACTTGTACCGTATGTTATAAAATATGTACAGTGTGGTATATGCATAAAAAAATGTGGTACGATTATCACTTCCCATTTGGATAATGGTAGTACATTTACATGTAGCTTTTGTTGAAGGTGATTCCGCAATTAGTTTCTTTATCTTCTTTTAATTAGAGGTAAGATTATGTAAGTATGATTTTATCAGGATTGAATATTGTTATTGGTACTTTACAAAGTTTGTACAAACAATTGGTCGTGCCCAATATAGTTAAATGATAGCTTGCCGATGATGGCCTAGTTGGTCATATTCATTCTTGATTTTATCTAATGTCTTGAGTTTGATTCTTAGAATGGTAAGCCTTGGAAGTTTTCCCTCCAGATATATGTAACGGCTCATGCATCTCGTTATCTAAGGTATGATCACCTACTTCGGCACTTCGTCATATGCCTAAGCCCCCATGGATCCTTTGCTCGAATACCAAATCATCAAATAATAACAGTTAATAAAAAACATAAAATTTTGCACCCACAATTAAATGGATTACCTCCAATAAACTGGTACATTGCATACACAAAAAAATAACTCAAAACTTTATGTATACGTGGGTTCCATAGTTTTAGAATCTTTATCTAAATAGACAACTTTTTAATTAAAGCATAATCCGAAAACTAAGGAAATTGAATAAACAATTAGAAAACGATTAGGACTTTGTGATAATCCCCTGTTTTGACCCTTTTACCCTTTGACTGACTTGTAAAATGGGTTGGTATTATCCCAAGTCCCAACAATGGACAATACATGTCATTATCGTATGATAATATGAGAATTCGACACAAGATTTTTATAAGGATACATCGATCATTTCAATCTGAATGTTGCGTAACAGTTGTTGCTAACTTGCTATTGTCATTATCTTAAGGGACCAGCAACAAAAATTTTTTTTTTATATAAACACGTCATATATTTTACGCTACAACTTTAAATATGGGTGGTGACCCGTACATCACCAAATTTAACCATACATCACTAAACATGTTTTATATTATTGAATAATACAACACCTAAAACTATGTTTGGTAATGTATCGTGAAAAATAATGGTGCACAGATTATCACTTTTTTTTTAATGTAAACATGTCAAATTTTCAATTGAACATGTCACATTTGTGTAACCGTTGTTGCTATTCTTATTGGCTTATGGTCCAACCCAGCCCGACCCAAGAGCCAGAACTTTTACCATTTTAAGGACCGTGGCCCAGCCCAATATACTTACGGGTTGTTGTGGGTTCCGTTTTTTCCTGGCCGGTTTTTCGGGTTTTTTGTGTTGACCCTAATTTTGATCACCCCTACTTATGGATATTATGAATGAGCAAAAACTTCTGTTTAGCCGTCTCGGACTCAATTAGAAGTTTCCCTTCGCTTTCAGGATTCATGATGCTTTTAATTGTTTTGTATTTATGCAAATTGTGTAAGCACGTAGATTTTTGTCAATCAAGCATAGTTTTACATTTGAACACTAAATATTAACTAACAAATTTCATCTTGTACATTTACAATTTAGTATGGATCAGATTTGGAACTTTTAGTTGTATGTTGTGACGGTACAAAAGACTAAATAAAATTTTGATGGAGCCCCAGTTTCAATTATTGTTGCTAAATTAATCTTATAAAACTGATAAGATACTAACATAATCTTTAATTATTTGTCAATAGATAGTTAGACTACTGCTTTTATTATGGGTTCTCAGGGTTTCAAGCAAGCCTTATTCCAAAAGGTTTAATCTTGAACATTGACTAATCTTTGAAGACTATCCTAGACAATGTTCAACTACTATGGAATTAGGTCAAACTAGACGTGGGCAAAATATCCGGTTCCAAAAAAACCGATTTGAATTATCTAGGAACTGGAACCAATTGGAACCGGTTCCTGAAAAACCGGTTCCGGTTCCTCAAGAACCGATAAATAGGAACCGGTTCCACTTTCGAATCCAAATTTCTGGTTCCAAACCGGTTCCAATCAGTTCCAAACCGGTTCTTGGACAAAAAAAACGAAAAAAAAGCAGTTAAACTTTGACTAAGAACCGATTCTTCATCAAGTTGACTGAAACTGGTTCCGATCTTTTGCCCACGTCTAGGTCAAACCCAAAATAAAGTGTAATGTTCTTTTCAAGCAGGCCTTCTTCTTTGGAAATAGAACGGGCCAGGCTTCTAGAGAATGAGGCTTCTAGAGAATGAACCTGTAAAAGTTTGTCAATGATCGGGCCGAAGACTAAAGTAGAATGGATGAGGCCTTGTTAGCTTTTAGCCTCTTAGTACTTGAACCATCTATAGCAATCAATTTCAACTTGTTAAAAGCCATATATGACAATTGTCGATTATTTTAATTAAGAGATTTTTTGCATTCAACTCCATCCAAATTGTACAAGTCTCACCCATACTTCAGATATTCAAGTGTCATATCAGATTAATTGACCATAGTTTTATCGGGTTGCAATGATAAGAATCCATGTTTATATGGCCATCTCTAAAGATGCCTTTGGAGATGAGCCACTACTAGAGGCTCTTGGATGCCCTTAACGTTGAGCATAGCCATATCATGAAGCCTTCAGATGGGATGCCCTTAGATTACCCATATCAGTGAACCAATCTTATTCAATCTTCAATTAAAAATTAATTTTTCCCTCTTTCACATATACAACCCAATCTAACTCAAATTTTCATTTCATTCACGACCCAATCTAAACCAATTTTTTATTATATTAAAATGATTTATTATTTTTTTAATATTAAAACTTTTTATTATAAACTAAAATAAATAATGTACTTTTATGATAGTCATATAAAACATCGAAAAAGTAAATACAAATTTAATAAATTAAAAATATTTCACATTCAGTAACCAAACATTATATAACTAAAAAGATAAACAAATTACAATTTTAATTATTCATTAGAAAGTTTTTGTATATAAAAAGCAATTAGATAATGAAAATTTAGATAAAAGTTTTTGTATATAAAAAGCTTTAAATAAAGTAGATAGGTGTAATAAACGAAAGGGTAATAAATATGTACAGATAAAAGTTAGATAAAACTATAAAAGTAATATTCTTATTTTGTTTCAAAAATCCAAATCAAAGAGTTTTATAAAAAAAAATACGTTTTTCTAAGTAGCTCCGTTTTTAATAAAATTTATGTCAAAATGTTCGTAACGGAAAAATAAAGAATACTATGTTTTTATATTTTTAATAAAAGTTATAAATTATAAGATATTAAAGAAAAACTAATAAGACTTATAATTAATTATATATAATAAAATAATGTGAAAATTACACCATTGGAAAGTTGCCATGTGGCAAGGATGATGTAACAAACTCTGAAACACTAAAGTTCATTTTGGAGACAAGATTGTGCAAGATCGAGCGGCTCCTTCAATTTTTTTATAATTTAATAATCAACGATCCACACTAAAGTTCACCAATAAGGGTGATCTTATGGTTGGAGCATATCCATATCATGAAGTCCTTAGGTGAGATGCAATGAGGACATGAATTTTCCTTGTTTCATGTGATGATGCGAACAAAGTAAAAATAAATATTTTATTTAAATATTGTGTGTAATGGGTAGGTGTTGAGGTGGATATAATGAAATTTAAGGATATTTGTAAGTGTAACATTCGTGGTTTTCGACTTGTATTAACGTGATTTAAACGTGATTAATTGTGATTTAATTTTTTCATGATCTAGTGGCTTAATTTAAATTTGACCCGTTAGCTTAAACGTGCAAACAACTAATTAATTTAATTACTTAATTTCATTTAATGTCTTCTTGACGATTTGATAACGTGAAATATGATAGACGGAATTATAAAGACGTGTTACTCGACATTGTGATGTAAGTTAACGTTTAATTAAATAGAAATGTAATTGGGTGATCCATGGGTCGGCCCATGACCTATGAACCACCACATTTGACCCAACCCTATCCACCCAACCCATGTCTTCAACCTCTCACCTTATCCATTCATTCAATTCATCCTCCAACTTTTCTCCCCCTCACTAACACTCCATTCTGAAGTTTTTTCTTTAAAGGATAGGAACGGAAAGGATTAGATAATTCTTCTATTTTGCATTATTGAGTTTCTTTTTTTTTTTTTAAAAAAAAGAAAAGGGAAGAAAAGAAAATTAAGGCCATTTTGATGTAAAAACTTTCCTCCCATTTTTGGGAGGATTTGGATGGAAACTTTTTAGCTTATGTGTATAATTACCAATTTATCTTTATTAACTAATGACAACCTTATGGAGAAAATGACATAATTGTAAAGTTATAGTTTTTTTCCCTTTCTTTTCTTTTCTTTCTAACTCAAGAACACTATTAACTTTGTATTTTCTTTTCTTTTCATTATGTAACACCCCAACAAGGCGGAATCATGGGGCATCACAAGAAAAACACAACACGACATGGAAATTATGTAGAGTAAATCTAAATGCATAGAAAGGATTAAGTAATCCATACGAACCATTTAATAGATCAAGTAACTGGATCACACATAAGCATAATACCCTAATCGGGAAAATAATGAATCATGGATCCAAGAAGTCCAAGTCCAATTCTAGCATGACCAAGCAATCAACCATCCAATTCGTCTATGAGTTAACCTGTTCACCTGAAAAGTGTACTATAACGGGTCAACATAAAGTTGGTGAGTTCGTAGGGACAAGTAAAAGTAAACAAGTGTCGGGATATCAACCGTTAACGATATACAAGGATTAGAATACCTAATCACGTCCAAGGAAACCCTAAAAGGTTACACGTTATCACAAGTCAATACAAGTCAACGTCAACTTTCAATAATCGTCCATACATATATATTATCGTCCAATAATCGTCCACATATATAATATCGTCCAATAATCGTCCATACATATAATATCGTCCAATATGTGGGTTAAACAACCCGAAGTCCACGGTTATGATCATGCCGGGCGTGGATTCGTCAATCCACCGTCCATGTCCACGTCCATATATATATATATAATATAACGTCCAATAGTATACAATAACGACTTTTATCACATATACACGTCCATTAACACGTATCACAACATAACGTCCTACATCACATTTAACGTCCATTAACAGGCATCACAACATAACATCTCGAATCATATCATAATGTAACTAGTTAACGACCACAACATGTATTCATAACGAAAGCAAAATCAACCAAGTGATAAGTCAATACGCCCATAGAACAATCAATCAGTCAGTTAACGATAAAACAAGTATGTACACTTTTCAGCCCGAATCTCAATCGAGTAGGGAGGGTTTACGAAACTCACCTTGAGCGGCTACAACAAGTTAAAGTCAAACTATAAACGTCCAACAATCGCTTTGTGTGCATCACCTATCAAATACACATTTTTAAAATCACAAGTCAAACCCTAATCGAAGCTTTATAAGGGTAAATCAACTTTGAATGACAATCGGGACTCGACTTGGTCATGCCACGACACTCAAACGTCTTTTCGGTTCAACCGAATAAGAACAAGGACGCTTTAACACGACATTTTTGGAAATAGATATGGATTCACCCCAAATGGATGTTACCATGAGAAAATAGACTCTCATACGATTCCAACGATAGGTCATATGTCTAAAATGGGCTTACGGTTCAAAAGTTATAAGCGTCTGAAGTTGACAAAGCGTCACTGGTTCAGCAGCTTTTCACTGCGCCGCAGTGGGGTCTGGCACCACCCACTGCGCCACAGTCAGCCCTATCTGCAGCCAAACTGCAATAGGTTTCGAGCTAGAACACCCCAAAACTCCATTTTTGACCCAATGATCGACCCAAGGACCTTTCCAACTCGTTTTTAAGCATAAATACACATCATTGACATGAATAAACAAAACCCATATCTTAGTTTCAATTCATAACATCATACAAACCCGGATTCACCTAAAATTCAACCAAAACCCTAAATGAAACCCTCAATCGACCCAAATCCGTTTATGACCCGAAATCAAGCAAGAAATCTTAAGATTTGACAAGGAAACATGTTAATGACAAAATTAAGTTAGGTTTCACTTACCAAATCTTCCAAAAGCTTTTGAATCCGAATTTGACCCCATAAATGAAGATTTCTTGCACTTGGAGGTTTGATCCTTTGATATGATGTTTAGTTGATGATGATGATGAAGTATTTATCACTAATCTAGCCCAAACCATAATAGAAAAATCCAAGAATTTAGAGGGAAGGAGAAGGTGTTTTGGTGTTCATCTTTGGAGAGAAAGAGAAAGAAAGAAATGAAAAGGGAAAGGAAGGGGGAGTTGGGGGCCGGCCTATAGAGGTCCAAAAGTGGCTCCCGCTCCACTAACTTCGACCAATAGCTAAATTTTAACCATTTAAATCACTACTAGAAAATCTCGTATTACCGACGGATTTTCGACGGCAAAAAGTTTCGTCCCAAATTATCGACAGATTCCCGACGGATTTCAGACAAACTGCCAATTTTTTTTTTTGAAAATATTTACGACGGATTAGCGACGGATTACCGACAAAATAGAATCCGTCGGTAATCCGTCCCAAATTTAAAATTTTAGCGACGGATTTTAGACGGATCAACTTATTATAGCAATAAAACTTCAAAAAAATCAATAAAATATTTCCGTCCCTAATCTGTCCCTAATTTTAAAACTTTGCGACGACAAAAAAAGGACGTCCCAAATCTGTCCCTAATTTTAAAACTTTGCGACGACAAAAAAAGGACGTCCCAAATCCGTCCCTAATGAGCCGTCCCAATTCCATCCCTAATGAGCCGTCCCAAATCCGTCCCTGATCCGTCATTAATATTTAGAATTTGGGACAAATTAGGGACGGACCAGTATGAGATTTTTCGATTTCTAGAGCATGGGAGCATTTAAATGAAAATAAAAGTACGAATTAAGCTTTTTCTACACACAGAGTCCTATTAGTACGATATATATATCAATAAACGACTAATTTGTAGGGTTTACACCTTTAACCCGATGCGCACATATATCGTTTAATACTCGAACGTAAGTGTTTGTACATAAACTCGCTAAGGGGTGTGAGTTTGTACATTTTTTAAACTTAAATATGTTTATTTGGTGATATAGTTGTATATAGGAATGAATATTTATAATTTTTTGTTCAAATCGTATTTTTAAAAAATTAAAAACTAAAAGTCCGTCCCTAATCCGTCGGTAATTTTAAGAATTAAGGACGGATTAGGGACGGACTATTATGTGACTTTGTGTTTTTGCAAGCACGCGAGCATTTATATTCACTTACAAGTACGGATTAAGTCTTTTAATACATATAGAGTTCTAATGAGATGATATGTACACCAATAAACGATTTATTTGTGACTTTTACACCTTTAAACAAGTGCACGCATATGTAGTTTAATACTCGAATGTAAGCGTTTGTACATAAACTCGCAAAGTGTGCGAGGTTGTACACTATTTAAATTTTAATATGTTTATTTCGTGATATAGTTGTATGTAGGAATGAATATTTATGATTGTTTGTAGAATTTTTTTTTTTTTAAATTACAAATAAAAGTCCGTCCCTAATCCATCGGTAATTTTAAGAATTAGGAACGGATTAGGGACGACCTATTATGTGATTTTGCGTTTTCGAGAGCATGCGAGCATTTATATTCACATACAAGTACGAATTAAGTGTTTTTATATATAGAGTTCTAATGGGATGATATATACACCAATAAACGCTTTATTTGTGACTTTTACACCTTTACCGAGCGCACATATATGTAGTGTAATACTTGAATATAAGTGTTTGTACATAAACTCGCAAGGGGTGTGAGTTTGTACACTTTTTAATTTTTAATTTGTTTATTTTGTGATATAGTTGTATGTAGGAATAAATATTTATGATTGTTTGTTGAAAAGTATTTTAAAAAAATTAAAAAACAAAAGTCCATCCCTAATCCGTCGGTAATTTTAAGAATTGGGAACAGATTAGGGACGAACCAATATGCGATTTTGCATTTCCCGATCATGCGAGCCTTTATATTGACATACATCTAAAGATTAAGTGTTTTTATACATATAGAGTCCTAATTCAACGATATATACACTCATAAACTACCTAATTAAATTTTTTAACCATGTTGCATGTTATACAACATAGCATCGGTACCAATAATCTATTTACTTTTAAATAAAATTTTGATATACATAGCTTTAATATTAATTGGTTATCATCATATGTATAAAAATGTGTTATATTACATTACATACACGTATTCTATTCTATTTAATATATTATATATTATATATTATATATCTAATAATAATCTGATGAATCATGTGTTCCAGCTGTTAACCAAAAGAAAGGAAACACTCAAATTGTCAAATAGAATTTTAATCTCTACCGTCCATACTCTCTAATCAACGGCCAACCTCAAGTATCCGTGTGATTGCATATCTACCAATCAAAAGACCATTTCCATCCATATCTTGTATGTAAACAAACGCCCATGAATAACTAAATCATATCCTATATCTGATTAAAACCCGATCTAACCCATATGCAAATAAATCTTAGGAGTTTCTCCTTTAAAAAAAAACACCAATGGCAAAGAAAAACCAATAGTAAAAATAATTGGTTAGAAGAAGAGACACAAGAAATCAACATACAAGATCTACATCTTCAAGAAACTTGTATCTCCGACGGCAAGGTAATGAGTATCATAAACTCTTCCGTCAGCGACATCTTCAAGAAGCTTGCACTTGAGCACCGAAGATGGCAGGTTACAACAAGAAGAACGTTTCGAGGGTACTACGTTTGTCATTACCCACTTTACTAGTTGTTGGAAACTGACATTTGTAACTAAGAGAGTTTGTTGTAGATCTGAGATTTGTAATGTTGAAATCATATCTTGTGTTTAGTTATCTATTTACGTATTGTTAATCAATTAATGTTTTTCCAAATGCAATTTTTTTATATAGATATGGTATTCAACAATGTATAGATTTCTGGATCTTTTATGCAATTTGATTTATAAGGAATATCATTTTTTAAATTTGTGGATGGATAAGATATATAGAAGCAGAAAAAAAGAAATTTTGGGAAATTACGTGTGAATATATACATACATATATATATATATAATTAGAGACAAATTTGGGACGGCAGTTTCCGTTGGTAAATTATAGCCGTCGGTAATTTTACATAATCATGGCATCGGTAATCCATCGTAACCACGTCCGTCGGTAATGTTACTGTCGCAAATCCGTCGTTAATTGTGTTGTTGTAAATCCGTTGATAAATATATGGCCGTCCCAAAATCCGTCGGTAAATATTACCGAGGCCCTTTTTAGGATCGGACTAAATCCATCGAAAATCCGTCGGTAAATGCGTTTTGGGACGGATTAGGGACGGATTATAGCCGTCGGTAATTTCAGATTTTTTTCGTAGTGAATGCTAAAACAAAACCGTGCACTTAAACAAGCTCAACGTTACGTTAAAACTCGACAAGACGCCCACAAGTCATATCAACACAAAAAAATCTTTCACATTTAATCACGTTTAACTTACAAGTCAAATGAGTCAAAATTTACGAATGTTACACATTAACTGGAGAATGTCTTTTTGTTATATAATTTTTTTTTCTTTTCTTTCTTTATCCAGTCTTCTCATTTCCTATCCTTTAAAAAAAAACTCGAAAATACAGTGTAAATGCTTACATCTATCTCTCTCTCTAAATTCTTCTCTTCATTAAATGTGTTCATGCTAATTTAATACTAGAATCATCATCAGTACATTATCTAATCATCTTATCCAAAGATCAAAAGTCAAAGTGCAAGAAATTTGGTGTTATAGCTTAAATTCGGATTCAAAGCTTGTTGGAAGGTTTTGGTAAGTCAAACTTGTCTCCAATTCGTTATTTCATGTTTATAACAATGTTTTCCACTAAACCAAAACATATTTGAGTCAACTTTCCAAGTCAAAATCGTTCTTGAGTCATAATTAGGGTTTTAAGTGGTCAAATGGGCCAAAATTAGGGTTTTTCACTCATTCAAAGATATGGGTCGAAATTCTGAATTGGGTTATGTTTCTTAATACATTCTTGAACTAATATAAGCCATCCTTGGTCACATTTCGGATTAAATCTTGTAGAAAACAAAATTAAGGTTTTTATATTATAAATTAAGTCAAAAACGGATTTAACTATAAAATCTATGATTATGAACGAATTGGAAGGAGATTTGGAGTTGTTTATGTTTATCTAGGTTGTTATCACTCAAAACTTGCTTCACGTCAACATAAAATCGATTACTCATGCGAAATTAGGGTTTTATTTTGGTCCTTGGTCGAAGTCAACTAAATCTTGCCCAGTTTGTTCTTGTGCCTTGACCAAAAAAACTGCTTCTTCCCTTCCATCATAGGCTACGCCCCTAATGGTGTCGGTTACGCTAGCTGCCTTGGTCTTGGCGTAGGCTACGGCCACATGACCGTAGCTTACGATGGGCTACATCTCTGATTTCAACCTTACGCCAATATTCTTCTTTCTACGCCATGTTTCCCTTCACGAGATGCTGAAATTCCTCTTTCCAGACCACCGTAGCTTACGCTGGTCATCCTCGTACCTTACACCACCTACATTTGCCTTACCGTCCCTTACGCTGCTTCTTGTCGTACCTTACGCTGACATGTTTTCTTCCCCCCGTAACCCTACGCCAGAACCACCGTACTTTACGGTGGTGTGGTTTTCATGTTTTTCCATAATTTTGTCTAGCTTTCCTTTTTCCTCCTTGCTTCGAGTCCAGCTCTTTGTGGGTCTTTCCTGGTTACTTCTGGTTCGTTTTCAGTTCAGGGAAGTCATATGTTTGTCAGGGAAGACTTTGATCTCTTTGTTGGCTAGCAAATCTATAGCATTACATATATATATATATATATATATATATATATATATATATATATATAAATGGGGGATGGGAATATAAGGCTGTTAGGTACCTAAGCTTAGAAATCATAAAAATCATGGGGGCCCAAGCATTTATTCATTAAACAATAAATAATAAAATATTAGTATGTGAGGCATTCCTCACCTAAGCTTAGGTGTCGGACAACCTTATATTCCCTTTTCCCTATATATATATATATATGTGCACACAGGGGAAAGATAATTTGAGACCAACTAAAAAAAGTCCAAAAAAGAACCATTGATTTTCGTAACTTACACACCACCATCATCATCTACTACGATATAGAAGACTTTTTTATAAAAACACTAAGACTTTCCAGCGACGGGTCCACAGAAAAATAATGTGTAAGTTAACTTACACATGATTTTCTGGTGGGCCCGTCACCGTAAAGTCTTAGTGTTTTTACAAAAAAGTCTTGTATATCGTAGTAGATGATGATGGTGTACAAAAATCAATGGTCCTAGTTGGTCCTAAAATAAGAGGTGGTCTCAAAATATCTCGCCCCTATGCACACATATACATACCCATAAACATTTATTTTAATATAAGTGTGTATACATAAACGTAGATATTAATGCACGTATTTTATAAACGTATTGATAGGTTGGGAACTTTAAAGGATTCAGGTCATTTAAAATTCGTTGAATACTTATAATTTAATTATAATTTGACGTTCAAGGCAAAGGTGAGTCTCGTAGCCCCTATGTCTATCTTATTTTGGGGTGGAAAATTTACTTGTCATTTAAACGTTTGTCGGTTGATACAATTGATTATGATATGAAATGTGACGATTGATACTTGATTATTTACTTGTGATACGTGTTTTTAGACATTTGTATACATGACGAAAGACGTTTATTATATTATTATGTATGACGTGACGGTGGATTAACGAATCCACACGCACTATGATCATGGCCACCATATTGATAAATATTGTATATTATAATGACGTGACGTTGGATTGACGAATCTACACCCGGCATGATCATACTCGGATAAGGGTTTTGGCCCATATTATGACGTTTATATATATATATACACATATATATATATATATTGACGATTATTGTGACATGACGCTTATTGTATTGACTTTGACGTGATTAGGTATTCTAATCCTCACTTATCGGTAACGTTTGATATCCAGACACTTGATTTTCATTAATTAAACCTACGAAGTCACCAACTTTATATTGACACATTTTAGTACACTTTTCAGGTGAACATGTTAATCAGAGACGTGCTGGATGATTTGATTGATTTGATGCATGCTAGGATTGGACTTTGGACTATTCTTGGATCCGCGATTCATAGTTCCCGCTTATGGGTTATGCTTAGAATCATTTACCATCTTTTGAACTATTATTTTATACAAGTTTGATGGGCGTGCTCCTTATGCTTTATTTCATGATCTGGAATATGTAATTGAATGACTTGTATGGATTGTCTAATCCTTTTAATGTATTTAGATTTGTCTCTACTTAATTTCCATGTTGTGCTGTGCTTAGTATGTAACCCTCAAGATTCCGCTTTGTTAGGTTATTACAATAAGTTTGGAGATGAAATGCGATTTATTGATGAGGATTTGAAAGAATATGATGTGACAAATGACTTGCCAGCACCCTAAAGGCACAAGTAGCATTGGGGATAGTCTAAATGTCATAGTTGTTACATACAACGACATTTATGCATGTAAAAGTGCAACAATTTATGCCCATTCCTCCACATGTAATTTGAATATCTCAAATAAGTCATTATGCAATTCAACTGCTTCATCCAAGTTTCCTGTCCAAAACAAGACGAAAAGTAGTATTAAATCCACATGTTATTATTTTGTTATCTTCTTTTTACTAAATCTATTAGTAGTAATAACCAAAATTAATTTCCTAACACAAAAATTAGAAACCAAAATTCAACACAAAAACAGAAAAATTCCCTTAATGTTTGGTGTCATTTGAATTGACTTGGCAGAAGAATAGGAACCAAAAAGAAAGAAAACACAAAAAAAGATCAAGAGAGAATGTATTTCTGATGTTTCATATGAATAGAATGGAGAAAATCATGTCATTTCATGTGTTTGACATCTTTACATAGATTATTCTGGTGTAAAGGAACGATCATATCCAAGAAGACGCTATATGTTTTGATGCATAAAGATTAAAATAGATGAAAAAACATTTCAAGATAACATAAAACTAATGATCATCTTTAGATCGTTGAGACATGAAGGCATGGGAGGCAACAGTAAAGAAAACGCACGCTGTAGCAAGGAGACAAGCCAGCCATTTTTTTGGTTCAGCCCATGTTGCCAATGTTGAAGAAGACGAAGACATGGTTCATGCAGCGGGTGAGACCTATACTGCAGAACGTGACCTCCCCAATGGTGACTACTACACGGGTCATTGGTTAGATAACTTTCCTCACGGGTTTGGAAAGTATAGGTGGGGCGATGGGTGCATGTATGTTGGAGATTGGTATCATGGTAAGACAATGGGAAAAGGAACCTTTAGCTGGCCTTCGGGAGCCAACTATCAAGGGGAATTTAAGAGTGGGTATATGGATGGGGAAGGACTTTACACCGGCCCAAATGGGGACACGTACAAAGGGCTTTGGGTCATGAACTTGAAACATGGATACGGGGTGAAGGAATACGTAAATGGCGACGTGTATGATGGAGAATGGTGTAGAGGGTTACAAGAAGGAAATGGTAAGTATCAATGGAAAGACAGCGGCAACTATTATGATGGAGAATGGAGAAATGGTATAATGTCAGGAAAGGGAACATTGGTATGGAGTAATGGAAACAAGTTTGATGGATTTTGGGAAGACGGTATCCCTAGAGGACAAGGGACATTCACTTGGCCAGATGGAAGTTTTTATGAAGGTAATTGGAGTAACAATCCTTCAGAGCAAAACGGTACTTTCAATCCATCAGCTGATGCTGGAGACAAACATAATGATTGGTGTCAAGATCAAGTTTATGAAGTTGATCTTCAGGATTGTATAATTTCTCCTCTTGAGGATGTACCAATCATGCCTTCACAAAAGAAACTAGCCGTTTGGAGATCGACCAATGGAAATAACAGAGACCCCTCAACCCGGCCTAGAAGGATGTCGGTTGATGGGAGATTGGATTCAAGTTCTGACATGGAGGTTGATAGAATGAGAATGTTAGAAGATACCGAAAGAATGTTAAAGGCAAGAGATGATACGTCGTCATCATCTTCGCCTGGTAGTTCATCATACGAACCAAGTCCAATTGTAATACCTAAAGTGATCAAGCAACAAGGAGAGACCATTTGTAAAGGACATAAGAACTATGAACTTATGCTCAATTTGCAGCTAGGAATCAGGTTATGCTCGAGTTTTTTACAATTATAAGCACGAAGTTTATTGATTAATATACTTTTCATGATCATATAAATGTGAACAACTCAAACCATACAATAATGTCTTAAAAATGACTTTGACCTTCATCTGATCTGATGAATACATGTTTCGTATAGACATTCAGTAGGACGACCTGGCCCTGCTCCGTCTTTAGACTTAAAACCATCGGCGTTCCATCCAAAGGAGAAAGTATGGACAAGATTTCCACCAAATGGATCTAAGTACACCCCCCCACATCAATCTATTGATTTCAAATGGAAAGATTACTGCCCATTGGTTTTCAGGTAACACATTTCATTTCTTCTTACAGTAGTTAACTTATGTATTTGTGTATGTAAAACCATAACCTAAAGATATCATTCGATGTTATCAACTCTTATAGGACATTAAGGATGTTGTTTAAGGTAGATGCAGCCGAATACATGCTATCTATATGTGGAGACAATGCCCTTCGAGAGCTCTCGTCACCAGGGAAGAGTGGAAGCTTCTTCTACTTGACTTATGATGATCGGTACATGATCAAAACCATCAAAAAGGCTGAAGTCAAAGTGAGACTCTTATTTCCTAGTAACATGAACAACGTTGAGCTTTAACTCCAATTTCATGATCAATATACGTTGATCATAGGTTATTCTAAGGATGCTTTCTTCCTATTTTGATCATTTTCGCCTCTATGAGAACACTTTGCTGACAAAATTCTTTGGATTGCATTGTGTGAGATTAGTTGGTGCTGCACAAAGGAAGGTATGATATAAAGCTAATGACTAAACTACTAATAACTGCACATGGGTCAACATCGGGTGTTTGGATTTGTGTTTTGGAAATAATTATTAGTTTAGGGAAATAACTCGTTTATTGCAGTTATTTGCAATAACCTGAATACATAAAAGAAACTTATATATTACCTCTTCTTTTATTACCAAACTTCTTATAGACTATTCTCCAATTTCACAATACTTCTTTCACAAAATTCATAATTTGGGTCATATTCAAACACTTGAATCTGACAACGGATGCTTAAGCAACCTGCTTGACAGTCACAAGTGGTTCTTTAGGTACGCTTCATTATAATGGGGAATCTTTTCTGTACGAACCACACTATTCATAGACGCTTCGATTTAAAAGGATCTTCCCATGGACGCCTAACGGATAAACCTGAGTCAGAAATTGAAGCAACAACCATACTTAAAGATCTTGATCTCAATTTCTTCTTCAGACTTCAAAAGTCATGGATTCAAGAATTCAGACGGTACAATATGATATATTGAACCTAGTTTTTTTTTTTTTTTCGAATAGTGTCAGAATGTACTCAAGCAGAGCGTATTTAATGACTAAACATGCAGGCAAATAGATTTGGACTGTGATTTTCTCGAGCAAGAGAGAATAATGGATTACAGCCTCTTGGTCGGGATTCATTTCAGAGAACCATCCGATACAACCCCTATCGGTAAGTACTCTTTTCCCTTCTTTTTGATCAAAACTCTTAACATCATACACACATATCAGTAAAAATGTTTTCACTAAAGAATGCAGAGATCAATGTGTTATCAATTGCAGAGGAAGCCTGATTTTCACAATCTACACTTTTAAGTGTGAAAATATCAAAAAAGTGTATCATTGTGTATTTATCATATATATTATTTGATCTATTTTGCAGACGACACCACCATACAGGACGAATCATGTTCTGGAACCGATATGGAAAAAATCCTATCTGATCCTACTCGGTAAAACATGTTTCTGTTATAAAGTCCATAAAATGAAATTACATCTTTTTTTTTCAGGCATGTTATAGAAGACTAAGGCCGACTTAAGTTTACATGCATATAATTGCAGGATCGCAAATCTTAGACTGGGAATTAACATGCGAGCGAGAGTGGAAAAGATGGTGAGGGCTACATTGACAGAACTATTAGGAGAACCAACTGGGGAGTGCTATGATGTTGTTATGTTTTTTGGAATCATAGATATACTTCAAGATTATGACATTAACAAGAAAATTGAGCATGCTTACAAGTCAATGCATCACGACCCTACATCAATATCAGCTGTTGATCCTCGACAGTATGCTAAACGTTTTCGTGATTTCTTACTCAAAGTTTTCACAGAAGATGAATAGAGAGGGAAAAGAGTTTATACTCTTCCAAAATTCACAATGCATAATCTTCTTATGGACTGTAAAGTGTTTTTCTTTAGCCAGAAACTTGTTTGCATAGGGTACAATGTATTTTGATCAAGTATGCTTGTTTCTTGTAAAATACATCTTATGGACAGTAAAGTATTTTTCTTTAGCCAGAAACATTTATATCAAAAATTTGTATGGGGGGATTCTGGATGAATAATTTAGAATTCTTTGAGCCTATTCATTTAGGGGGGATTCTGGATTTGCTCTTTCGAAACTGCTTAGTTAGTGGCCTAGTGAATAACCAGTTTGAAACAAAATAAGTATTTCCCATCTAAATAGATCATCTTATTTTAAAAGAAAAACGCAATAAGCAGATAAGCAGTTATATAAGCAATGCTACACTATCTAGACAAATGATCTCAATCGGTTTTTCAGTGCCTTCAATAATATGAATGACTTCAGCTTATTATTAAACTTCTTTCTATCATCATCCTCCGGAATCCGGATTAACTAGGCATACTACTTGTTTCCAAACTTTTGGAAGAATCAATACATAGTAAACAAAACTTCGAAGCATGACTCAAGTTTATGAAGGAAATCCAATTTTCTTTCTAAAATCAGCTTCTATACATATTAATGCTAAACTTATCAAAAAGCTTTTGGGTTGTAGAAATTATGGAACAATCAAGTGATCATGTCACAAATGTAGGTGATCGCAGTCTTTCCCAAGGATCACTAATTCAAAAGGAGCAAAAAGGTTTGTAAGCAATTGTGATCGGTTAGCCTGCAAAGTTCAAAACAAGCTATTCACATACCTTAATCGGTTCATTCTAGATATCGAGGCTTAATCCTAACCAATATCATCACCTCATACTTCTTCAGAACCAATTTCAAATGACGAGAGAAAATGCTGCAAATGATGTTATTCATACCTTCAGACCTCATGCAAGGCCTTCATCATGTAGCTCTTTTAATGAACTTTGTACATGAAGTTAGTTGCATATTTTTATAAAATTTACTGTTGTGTGTATATATATATAGGGGAAAGGTTAGGGGGAGGTTATGTAAAATTCTGGGTTTATCAAATTCAAAGATTTAATTTATAACTTTTTTTAAAATGGCAGTACTTAAACTTAAGTAAAGTCTGCAGTACGGATCATTTTCCCATATATCTATATATATTCTGAATCACTCTTCACAGTCAAAGCTATGCTAAAAATTTGCCATGTAGGATTATCCTATGTGGCATCTCTATATTTTTTTAACAATATTTTATTTTTTTAATTATATTTTTAGATATTAAAAAGAAAAAAGATCCAACTAATTACTTATATTAATATTATAATTATATATATATATATATATATATATATATATATATATATATATATATTAAAGATTGAAAGTATCCCCATTTTATTGTTCATAGGATCTACGTTATTTGGCAACAAAATTTCAAACTCTTTCATTCTCATATATTATTTATCAATATATTTTATCAAGTATAGTAGGATTTTAAATCTTTTTAATGAAAAAATTGATATTACTTATCCAATCACACGAATATCCATCTTATATATACAAAAATTTTGAGCTTATGTCTCATCTCTTAACTCTTTATCTACTCAATGCATTAGATTTAAGTTCTTAATTTGGTTAAGTATTTATATTTATTTATTTGAATTTATTTGAATATATGTCTTGATAGATTTTAGCTTTTATTATTTTCATGAATTGAAATTTTTTTTACTATATTGATATAAATTGGTTTATGATACAAATTCGTTTTATTATTGATGTGCATATTGCCTTATTCTATGTTTTCTAATAAGTCCTCTGCCCCATATGGGTATTTTTGTTTTCCCTTAGATGTGTGAAAATAGTTAATAGTACTTTTGTTATAATACTAATTAGTTTGTTTGCTTTCATGACTCTTCAATTTCCACAAATACGAGAAGCCGAAGATCTCTAGAGGTGACTTGGTTTGATGTGTTTGAGATTGTCTTTATATATTAACCCCAACTTCCCCTGTTTCACTTTTATAATAACAATTAAATATATTCCGTTCTTATTGTAATATCCCAGATGTATCGTGAGCCTTGGTTAATTAGTTGTCACAAAGTTTTAGTATGGGCTAAAATATGTGCTTGACAAGTAATGATGGGGAATTAAAACGTTCAGCACCATAGTGATTATGTTCACGTCAAGGATTTCAAAATATACTTATCTAATGGAAGAATTAATGTAGCCATGAATTATAACAAACTGTGAATATTTAATTGAATGTGCTTAGGATTAAGTGTGTAGCTGAAACCCCGTCCATCATTTACCAATAGGACTGATAACAGACAATGAAATTGAAAAGCAAAGGATTTATCATTCATGGGCTATATCACTATATGGTTATACTACACAAGATGCATTGTTATATTTTGTATTTGACATCGTGTTGATTCCGTCAACCAACAATTAGTAATGTCTACATAAAAATTGTAAGTTAATATCTTAATCAACTTTTTTTAAAAACCGCGAATCGCGCAGGTTAAAAACCTAGTATATATATATATATATATGGACAATCAAATAAGAACAGTTTTAAAATAAGAACGGTAAGAACACCTTAAAAACATCATTTTGATGCATTAAAAATCTATAAAACTGACATAGTATATAACTAATTATCATTATCTAAGTGTTTAACAACACATTGATTCATCAAAATCGAAAAAGTCACGTTTTTTGTTTGATGCATTATTTTGATGAATATGCATCCAAGATGGATACACAAAACAAAAAATATGATTATTTCGATTTTGACGGATGAATTTGTTGTTAAACACTTAAATAAAGATAATTAGTTATGCACTATGTTGTTTTATGGTCTTTTAATGCATCAAAATGATGTTTTTAAGGTATTCTCACGTTCTTATTTTAAGAGTGTTCTCATCGGAGTGATACCATATATAATTTCATTAGAAGATCTAGCAAAAATTATACAAAACCATCCCATGCAAGAAAGAAAACAGAGCATCAGCCCTACCCAAGTAACAACCCTGTTAAAGCCCACTACAACTTACAACTTTACAAAATAGTTCCCCAAATGGAGCATCAGTCCCGACAGCATGCTACAAGGCTCTAAAGGATTACTCCACTTTCATGTTTTCACATACTTTTGGATCATGACACACCGCTAGTAATGGACAAACGGTTACTATGAAAGCATAGAACTACCTTAGAGAGTTAAAATCGATGCATCAGTTCATTTACTAACATTCAAGATTTACCATAACTTGGTGTTTTGTTACTGTGTAGAATTTGATGATTTGTTAAATCATAGACAGCATTTCCTTATTTTTTCTGATTCAACTCGTTGATTTCTTGATGACAAACATAAACTAAACAAAATATACTTGATCATAACCATAAATATGAACATAATATTATTCAAGACAAATCTACTTTGAGAGCTTTGAGACGGCTCTTATTAGAATTCTCTCATAAAACTAGTTGCATGCACAAGGCCAGGTAGCCTCCATCATGCATATAACAAAAAGTACAAATATATACATGTGACGACCAAACATAAATATCGAATACAATAGTGATACCAGATTATTTTACGATTATGGTATACAACACCCTTCATATTTCATCAACTATCATTGGAATATTGTACCATAACCATAGAACAGCATGATACACCATTGTATTTCGATAACAAAAAACCTATAAAACGTTTCACAACTGAAAGGGTTTGGTTTCATTCAGACCTCAACTCCTATTCTTTCAGCAATCTGCGATAACATATAAACTGTATCAAAAGGATTGAAATTTTTACTTTCCACCAAAACAGTTAAATAATAAATACACGATCAGTAGATTTGTTTGACCAACGTCCCAATATAATATGTAAACAAAATACAAGACCAAAGTTGACACCATTAATCATTAGTTACACTGGAAATTTTGGACTTATCTAGTTAATGAATGGTAGTTACACTGGAAACTTTGGACTTATCTAGTTAATGAAAGGGTCAAATTGGGTTCTCTTTTATCTTGAATAGGTAAAATCAAAATATTTAAACGAAGAAACAACTGATCATACTGGTTAATATGTGTTTTTATGCCTACAACCGTCTATATCGTATTATCAGAAGATTCGGAATAGTGCCATAACAACACAGTTTTTGTAATCATATATCAAGCCTTCATAATGTATGTAAAGTTTTTGATATATATATATATATATATATATATATTTTAAAAGGTGATTGTGGGTCAACCCACCCTGAACTTGACCTAAGATTACCCATCTTGACCCATTACCCAGACTACCTGTCCTGCTCAACTTGTCACCTCTAAATTAGGTACATAAGGCATACCTCTTTGAAGGAATGAACATCACTTCCCCATAGCCAAGCATCACAGCCAGCATCTCGGGCACCCCATATATCATTCCTACGATCATCACCTACATGGACGGCATCCTCAGCCTCTACTCCTAATAGCTCACATGCTTTTAGAAATATCATTGGATTCGGTTTCTCTGCTGCAACCTAAAGAGCACACGCCATCATGAATACATGAATTCTTATAGAGTCAACAAAAGTCACATTAAATAAATCACTTACTTCAGCTGAAACAGCTAATGCATCAAACCAGTGATCACAGTTTAGAGCACGCAGCAGAGGTCTTAGTCGTGTATCAAAATTTGAGACGATTGCCAATTTTACACCTGCTTTTTTCAGAGCCTTGAACACCTTCTCAGCATTTGGATCACAGAGATGCCATGCCTTTTAATATGAAATAGATGTGGATCAGACACATAATTTAGATGGACTTGACAAAATAACTAAAAGATGAAACAAACCTTTTCAGTGGTATAATAATTATAAAGCTCCTCAAAGTATTGAGAGTCAGAACAGCCTGTTGATGAACTAACTATATGTTGCCAAAAAGGTCTTCCATCATCTACATATCTGTTTATTTAATTAACATAGAGGAAGAAAGACTGTAAGAATCGAAAGTGAGAATTTGACAACTTTAAATATCAAAAACTTTTTAATCTAGTGAAGTTGCAGGACCTACAACCAGAACAAGCTTGGACACCGTTTTGGCCATCTCATCAAACTCAAGTTCTACCACTGGGATACCCATCTTCGGTTTACCAATTGATCATAGATCAATTGTTACCGCCACCATGTGACCGACCACATGGGCCCACAGATGAAGGTTGCTAGTCACAAGTTCAAATCTTGCCAAAGGCAAGTGGAGAAACCATATTTTGTGATCCATTTGTGAGAATGGAGTCACCGGGCATGAGTTCTATGTGGTGTGCGCGTTGGGAACCAAGACGGTACATGTGGGAACAGAGGTTCCCACCCATTTACCCTTTTTCTCTCACCCATCTTCGGTTTTCCCCAAATTTCAAGATTTTAATGAACATATTAAACTCAATCCTAACATAAATACTATGAAAGTATTCCCATAAATCACACGCCACCATACAGAGGTCAGTATTTTGGGAATAATTTCAAGTCCGCATCAAACCAGCTAAGATTAGTTACATCACCAAAGCATGTATAAAATAATCATTACATGTCTTAAAATTATAGGAAATAAGTGTTATAAATATCGTATCAAGCCATAAATGCTAATACACTTATCGGATAAATTGATTTCCATTCAACTAATTCCATTCTACATTTACTCAACGAACCATCATGACTTCTTAAAATTTATCACAAATCAAGCAAATTACCATCTCATAGTTTTAACTTGATCTAATCAAAACAAAAAGTGGCCTTTGGCAAGTAGTATTAGCAACTCCCGACAACCTGTTGGTCATGGGTTCAAGTCTTATAGACATTAGTTTCATAGTTCATCAGTTTCTTCATTTCACCACATTTTATTATTCGAATGTACATATTAAAAACAAAACTAAAAACAAACCAGGAGAAGAAAAGCATCTCAACCAGTAAGATATATAACAGGATAGAAAACCAAAAACAAACCAAACTAAACCTGGTCCAACCGCATTCTTATTAAAAGTTTGTGCTTTTGTAGTTTTGTTACTATATCCCGAACATCAATACACATATACAAAATCTTCCGTTTTAGGATGTTAAACGAGCTTATAACATCCAAAACATATTTAGTATATCATTGATTTTACCTAGTATCACAAGCACATAATTATTATCCCTAATTACAAAAACACATAAACATACACACAACACACAATCAAAAACAACAACAAAAAAAAACCAACAAAATGTTTGAATACTAGATATATACATAATATAAAAGTGTAAAAAAAAAAAAAAAAAGTTTACCTGAGTCTAGATCTACCCCAAGGTTGCTCATAAGCTCTTCTATATCTTTTCAATATCTCTTCTTCACTGTATTCCACTCCATATTTCTTCCCTATCTCTCTATATATCTATATATATACACACACACATAAAAAATATATATATTCATATATATAACAAAAAAATGTACATACCCAAGAACCAATATAATATATAATATATATACCTGAGCCATGGGTTGAGAAGGAATAACAAGAGTACCAACAGCATCAACCAAAAGTGCTTTATGTGTAATTCCGCCATATATTGATTTCCTATAATTTTCATAATAATCTTCTTCTTTTGCTACTGCTACTGCTGATGAAGAATACCCATATCCGTATTTATGACCCGGACCCGGATTTTCAAATGGGGTTACAAGATTTCTTGATTTTATGACATTTGAGAATAGGCCAGAATGGATTTTTCTTATGTAGGTTGCCATTGTTTTATGATTATTTGTTATTATTTAAATGTTGTTCATTTTGGTATTTGGGAATGAAAAATGGGAATCACATTTGTGATTTTGAGGAGGTGAAATGTTTATGAAATGTGAGATATGTGTGGGAGAAGAAAATATGAGTTTTGTGTGACACTTGTAATTATGACCATTATGCTAGTTGATCTATATATACAGATTTTAAATGTGAAATTTGATAAAGTAACAGCTTTATGAAAAAGGTAAGTTTAGTTATAATAAACAAACTATTTTTTTTTTTTCAACTCTCTACCTTTAAAATATTTAAAAAACTCTTAATTTTTAATATATTCCTAATTTTCATACTAAATCTACCTAATATATCTATAAAATATTTTACACTTATATTTATTTAAACTATGTATCTCCTTTATTAACTAATTTAAATATTTCCACATCTTAATAAAGTTATTTACAAAAAATAAGTACATTCTTTAATCATAAAATAAACACACTATCAATTATTTTTAGATTAATAACCACATTTTTACCACCACCACCACTAGCACCACCTGTTGCTGTCACCGCCGCCGCATTACACGGGTATCCATCTCGTTCGAAATAATCCAAACTTTGCCCTCATAAATTCAAATCTAGCCTCTTTAAATCCAAACTCTCACCAAGATCATCTTTTTTCATCAATAGATACTATTAATTCGTGGATTATTTTTTATCTTAATTAGTTATGCAACTTATGTTAGTTTCATTCTTATTTCCAAGATTTCAATTAAGTTTGTACCCAGTTTGATAGATTGGACTCATACTTAAAAAGGAAATGTCTCAATTTAATGAAATAAAATAAATTAATTGTTTTCACTTATAAATAAATAACTTATTCCAATTAGAATTTTATTTCTTTACAAATTAAATTTTTCATGCTTTCGCTATTTCTTTTCATATTATGCCCCTATAATCGGTTACAAAATCTCAACTACTAAGGAAACACTTTTGCCATTGTACAATTCATTCCAATCATCACTCTATACCATACGACATGTATATTTCATTTCATTATATCAAACACGACAACAGATTGGTAATAACTCATTTTATTATCATGCTCATTTTATTTCATCGTTATTTGATTCAGACCAATTAACTAGTTAGTATACGAAGATATTTCGAACACACGACAAACAAAACACACATTGTTATTACAATTTTATATATGAGAACAATAATGCCTTGGCCTGGATGAGTTTCAATATACTTATCTGAAGCGTTTTTGGTTATGATTCGAGTATGATTTCTTCTATGTATTGCAAAATTTTCAAATTCTTGTTCTTTATATCCCCAAGCTGCGATTCTTCCTTCTCTGCTCTTATTCCATATACTAATAACCTGGTGGACCTATCTCATGTTCGCACAATTAATCTTATTGAGTGTTTCAACAAGATCATCTCAAAGTTGTTCGCCTTTGAAACTGTAAATGGTTATTTATTCTTTAATTTTCTCAAAGTTGCTCACTTTTCTTGCTAAAATAAACATCAGGGGCCACTACTAGTGAACTCGATTAATAGTGTCTTGTGATAAAGGCCAATTATATATGTTTTACATTATCGTTTGTAAAATTCAGTCAATCAATTGTCTCTTGTACGTTTATGTGGTCTCTATTGAACTCGATGCGCTACTTGAATTCCTTAATGCTAGCAAAGTTCACTTGGTAAATACGAAGTGTCACCTATTTAGCTAATCGACATTAATAAGTACGTGACATTTAGTGTTTGGACACTATAAATTAAGATTTGCTTAAGCTGTTAAAAATTACAATCTAAACATACCAAATTTCATACACGGTTTTATTGAACTTCAACTTTAGCATACAAGATATCAAAGTAGAACGTAATCAACATTTCGATGTAAAGTTAGCTTATTTGATAATGACCTTTCATAGATGTAACTCTAGAAATCAATCTCTTATATGTAAATATATTTGATTATCATGTGAATTTTGTAAAAAGTTTACCGTTAAAAATCTTTATATGGTAGATAAATTACTATATGTTTATAATGGAAAAAGTTTCTTTATAGGTATAGGTATGGACGATGATTTTTGTGAATGATGAAATTAATGGTTAGATAAGAAATTTGATTTTTCGAAAAAGAGGATAAAATGATAGACGGACGGCTCCGTATGGAGGGGAGTCTGTCATGTTCATCTATTCCGCAAAATTGTCATGACCCAAAAAGCCAACCATTTCACGTGTCATCCGAAGAAAGTTATTACTTGCCATGTCAAACCCCATTTGTGGGTCTCATTCATCAATTGTTTAAATAAATAAATACAAAAATCTAATACTATAATACAAAATAACAATAATAATAAATGCAACACAACTAAAAGTATTTATGTTAATTTTTTAAAATCAATATTTTCTACTTTTTTTTTAATGATTACTAGCATGGTGTCCGCGCAAATGCGACGGCGGTGATGACAATGTAGTAGTGACGGGTGACAGTGAATGGATGACTGTGACGACAAATAGTGTGGCTATTAGGTTAGTGTAGTTATTTTAAGACTTGAGGGACTGGTGATGTAATTTATTTCATTAAGGGTATCTTAGGTATATTAGTGGAGATAATTAAATTAGTGAATAAAATAAAGAAGATGTGTAGGAAAAGAGTAAGGGTATTATAGTCTTATTGCATAGAGTAATATTTTTATAAATAAAGGGGGCTATAATTTTTAATATATAGTATAGATAAACTAAAGTAGTCAAGTTTATAAATTGAATAATATATTTACGTTTATTTGTAATATTTATTTATTTATTTTGAGAAAAATAAGTTATCTTATTTTATTTTGTTTTGGGAATAAAGGGTTGCTAACTTGCTATTACTTTAGGAAGAAGGCGAAGATTTTTTTAGTTTGGTACATAAAAGAGGAGTTTTTGAATATATGTATTACGTGTCGTTAATAACTGTTTCATATATATAAAAAGTTATTTTTAATTTTGTAGAAATGTTTGTTTAGCAAAAAAATTATTTAGTTGCATAAATTAAGTTAATCAAAGTGTTTACAAGAATGATTTATATTGATATAATAAAAAAATTTGTTCATATTATATTTCATTAATAAAAGTCAATTTCTTAAATAACTTTTTAAGATGATTTATATGAATTATGAGGAGCTAGAAGAGGAAAAAGATATAACTAATTTCAAGCTCAAGTTAGACCATAAATAAGTATTTGACGTTCAAAAAATCCATTTGGGTAATTTTATTTTCCACAATTATGAGAGTGGATTATTTATATCTCACATTGTTTGTCTTATAAGTTACGAGCATTGTCCTCGCGTAACGCAGTAGCGGTAGTGGTGATGTCAGTGATGGTACTATTGGTTGTGGTGGCGGTGTCAAGTAGTGTAAGTTGATTTAATTGTGATAGTGGAAAATTTAAAAGATAAGAACTTAAAGTGTAAATTATAAAAATAAAGGTTTAGAGTGTAAATTATAATTCATTAAGGGCAAAACATAAATAGTCAAGGGTAATTCTGGTAATTCAAAAGTAAAAATACCTAAAATAAAAAAAGGTCATTTCCTTTATAAAGGAGTAAAGATGTGTAAAAAAATTTTTAAATGTCAACTATTTAATGGTTTCGATGTTATTTTTATTTACACCTGTGTTACTGGAAAAAAAAAAAAATCTTTGTGTTTATTGTATCATCTTTATTGTTGGCCTAGCTACAAAGACCACAATAAAAAAAAATTTAAAAATAAAAATTAAAAAAAAAACCCTTCATTGTACGTACGTTCGCTACAAGAAAAGTCATTTTCTGCTACGACTATAATCGTATAATTGTATGGACATTATGTTATGAAGGAAAGGAAAACACCTTCCATATCTAATGAAGGTTGGAATTCAAATTGTTTGACTTTTTCATATCATACCAAGTTCATAGACCAACTAAACTGTCTAAAATACACAACAAAACAAATACAAAGAAAAACTTGTTACCTCTTAGGCTCTTATTATAGAACTAATAGAGCTAAAACAAATCTTCATCAATTCATCAATCATTCATATTATACCAATTTAACAAAAGTGACACGACAAATTTGTAAAGTAATTCAAAAAATCCATAGTGATAATGTTATAATACACCCATACTTTTATAATTTCACGCACCACTTAAAAAATACGATACACCAATTATATGATATGATTCAATAAATTCAAGTTATCATGAATCATCCGCTACGCATTCAAGCATAGTGATACGAAGTATAAAGCATTAGATTATAATTTGTAAAGAAAAATCTTAAAAATCCTTTTATAATCTTTTTTTAAAATATGATCATTACACTTAGTAAATTAAAATTCGAGTGCAATAATATAATATTAGAACGATTATCATGAGGGGTTTTTTAAATGATGTATTTTCCATTTATAAATTATTAGCTGAAATTACTTTTTATTGATAAAATTCTATCGATAAATCTTATGTTGTTTTTTTCTTATTTGTCAAAATAAGAAAATGAAACATAAATTGACAAATGTATGGTTGTTAACAATTACTCATTTGCTATCAAAGATACAATGGAATTGTAGGGGACACCACCAAATAGTGTTCTTGTGGTGTTAAATGGCTGAAAGTCGCCTTTTTTCTTGCAAATTATTGAGTTTGATTCAACAAGGCTGATCCAACAACTTGCTCTGTGCGCCACAAAAAATATACCTGGACTAGTTTTGTTATGACCCCATTCACAAACCGTTGAGTGACCACTTAAGTCATGTTTTGTATTTGAGAGGCGATCGTAGTATCGTACACTACAATTTCTTTAGCTATACACACCATTAAACATTATTTTTATTATCATATACTAACATGATATACGCGCAATATTATTCATGGCGGCGACGGTGTGGTGATGGATGACGACTATTGGTGGTATAGAGAGCGTCGAGTGATGGTAATTGATGTAAATGGTTAATGAGTTATTTTAAAAGATAAAAGACTCATAGTGTAATATAATCATTAAGGGTATTTTAGACATTTTCAAACATGTAACTTTCAGACTATTCTTTTTTTATAATACTAGCACGTTACCTGCGCTATGCGACGGTGGTTGTGGCGACTGTTGGTGGTAAATGAGGCGTTGAGTGGTGAATTAATGTAAAAGTAATTGATGTAAATGGTAAATGAAGATATTTTAAAAGATAAATGATTAATAGTGTAATTTAATCATGAGGAAAGGTTAGTAAAACATGCAGTACCTATCTTAGGTAAAGTAGGGGAATTATGTAAAATTGGGGGGGGTAGGTATGTAAAATTCAGGGGGGGGGGGGGGGGGGGGCTTATGTATGTTTATCAAATTCAATGGTTTAATCTATAACTTTTTTTAACGTGGCAGTACTTAAGCTTAGGTAAAGTCTGCAGTACGGATCATTTTCCCTTTAATCATTAATGTTAAGGGGAGTAAGTGAAAATATTTTAAGTGGTGTTAAGTGAAAATATTACATATTTTTCAACAATTACAAAAATAAAATGTTATTTTCCTTATAATATAGTATAGATAGTATAGATAATAAAACACCATAAAACATGTCTAGTCGTATACGGTTAAAAAACAGTATAGATTATCACCTTTTGTAGTTAGGTTAAAGTTGTATTCTTTTGGATCTTTAAAAATTGGTGAAATCCAATGGTCACATCTCAGCCCTTGGATCAAAAACTATCAATGGTCAGTTTAAATTTTATAAAAAAAAAACACAGAGGGGTAGTTTTGTAATTTGGCATGTTATTTTCCCTGCTGACTCTTCCTAGCTCTACACACACATACAAACACACATGACTCTCTCTCTCTCTCTCTCTCTCCCCCGCCCCCCCTTTTCTTGGAAACTCACCAGCAGCAACAACACCATTACCACCACCACCACTACTACAACCGTGTTCTAATCGAAATGACACAACCACGTTGCCTCCGTCGTCGTCATCATCTCCATCATTTTTATCATAAATTTATTTTGAAGATGTTAATAACAATGGAGGATAACAATGGAGGATCTATTAAATACGAATATATGGCTTTTTGTTGTGTAAGTTTGAAATTTTCAGGTGATAATCAAATGTAATTAAATAACATGTGATTAGATCTATTCTAACATTTGAATTTGTTAAAATTTATTGGTTATTTAATTGACTTTGTTGTTTGGTACAATATTGCCTACAAGGTATTTGATGAAATGTCTGAACCAATCTCTTTTATATATGATTTAGTATCAAATCATATTTGATTGAGTATTACATACAAGGTGTTTGATAATATGATTTAATCATCTTTATGATTCTGAATCAAATTTGATTTTGAATATAGTTGATTTTGTATATGTTTTTCACAATGCATGCGTAAAATCAATTTTGATTTTGAATAGTTCATTATGTATAGGTTTTTCACATTGTATGCGTAAAATCATTTTTGATTTTGAATAGGTTTCTTTGTATGGAAGCCATTTTCTTTGTCTCAATGTACTATACAAAATCATATATGATTATGTATATTTTCTTGACAATGTATGCCTAAAATCATATATGATTTTGAATATGTTTAATGATACCGAACTCATTTGTTTTGTCTAGATGTATGAGTAAAATCAAATATGATTTCGTATGGGTATTTCACACTGTATGCTTAAAATCATTTTTGATTTTAAATGGGTTTCTTTGTATGGAACTCCTTTGGTTTTGTCTCAATGTGCTATACAAAAGGTTTTTCCCAATGTATGCGAAAAATCATTTTTGATTTTGAACATAGTTGATTTTGTATATGTTCTTCACATGTATGTCTAAAATCAATTTTGATTTTGAATAGTTCATTATGTATAGGTTTTTCACATTGTATGCATAAAATCATATATGATTGTGTATAAGTTTTTCACACTGTATGCTTAAAAAATCAATTTTGATTTTGAATAGGTTTCTTTGTATGGAAGCCATTTGCCTTGACTCAATTTGATACGTAATATCATATATGATTATTGTTTTTGACATGTATGATGATATACCCATACGGAGCTCTAGCTCCGTACCCAAAGCAGAAGCAGATTACGAAGTCACCTTCGTACAGGTAATAAGTATATATGTCCATAACGAAGGTGAAACTCTGTCCAAACATAATTATCCAGGAGCTCCAAAGGTAGCAATTACCCAGCTCCGAGGAGATATACAAGAAAGATTGGATTAAGATCTTTCCTATAATTATTCCATTAAACATATATCGAAGTTCCAAAATACTCAGACACAACTTGGTAACAAGATTACCACAAATCTCCTCAAAAAGGAAACAAGATATTCACAAAGGAGGAAGAGATTTACCCTAATTCGCTTACCCTCCTCTCCAAGTTATCTACCTTCTATATAAATAGAGGAAGAAGCCTCATGGCACATTCATTCACTCACGATATACAAAAACCCTTCCATCAAATATCGTTTATTCGACCTTCGAATAAACCTTAAACAAAACCCTAAAGCCCTAAGTCGAACGAATCGACTTAGACACATAACATCCGGCGTAAAGCGACCTCTCGGACCCTCTGACCGTAAGGGAGTCGTCGATTAACACCAATAACCCAACTCACACCTCCGGTTGAGCCATAGTGCGATTATTTGATCAAAAAATGTATATTTTCATATAGTTCATGTGCTAAAAAAAACACTTAAAACAAATATTAAGCAAACATTTCAAACACCAGATGGATCGCAGTATGGAACACTTGAAAACTGTCGGTGAAATTGCAGCAAGTGTGGAGGTATGATTCACAACAACAGGACATGTAGAAAGAAGAAACAAAAAGTAGATGACAAAATGGATACTGAAGAAGCTACAAACAATAAGACAAACATTTTTTCTTTATTATACATGTTTAGAAATAAATAATTTTTAGTTGTTTACAGATTTTATACTTAGATGATAGTTTTCATTAGTTGATCATTTGTCTACAGATTATGTTCTTGTTTAACAAATCAAAATTGGTTGTGAAATATGATAAATTGTGTTTAGTTCTGTTCCATATTTAATTTTATAAGGATTTATTGATATGAACTTCATTCGTATTTTTTAAATGTATGCATAAATCAAATTTGATTTTGTATAACTTGTTAACACTGTCCGTATAAAATCAAATTTGATTTTGTTTAGGTTTCATGATATGAACTCTATTTGTTTTTCTAAATGTATGCATAAAATCAAATATAATTTTGTATAGCTTTTTGACACTAAATGCATAAAATCAAATTTGATTTTGTATAGGTTTCTTGATATGAACTTTATTTTTTTTGCTAAATGTATGCATAAAATCAAATGTAGTTCATTTGTTTTTCTAAATGTATACATAAAATCAAATTTGATTTTGTAAACTACGACTTCTTAATTGCTAATCAAATTTGATTTCACATGTATAATGTTAAAAATCTATGCAAAATTATTTTTGATTTTATGCATACATTTTAGAAAAGTTGCATTCTAAAACCCTAAAATCTAAATCTTTGGGGGCTAAAAGCTAATCCTAGGGGGAAGTGTGAGCAAGGGGGCCTTCGACCCTGCGCTTTAGTTAAGGGTTTGAAGTCGTGAGGCTAACCCTACGACTTCAAACCCTAAATTAAACCTTAAATGCTAATCAAATTTGATTTCACATGTATAATGTTAAAAATCTATGCAAAATCATTTTTGATTTTATGCATACATTTTAGAAAAGTTGCATTCTAAAATCCTAAAATCTAAACCCTTGGGGGCTAAAAGCTAATCTGAGAGGGAAGTGTGATCACGGGGGCCTTCGGCCCCACGCTTTAGTTTAGGGTTTAAAGTCGTAGGCTAACACTACGACTTCAAACCCTAAACTAAAACTTAATTGCCAATCAAATTTGATTTCACATGTATAATGTTAAAAGTCTATGCAAAATCATTTTTGATTTTATGCATACATTTTAGAAAAGTTGCATTCTAAAACCCTAAAATCTAAACCCTTGGGGGCTAAAAGGTAATCAGGGGGGGAGGGACGCATTCTAAAATCCTAAAAAGGACACCCATTTCGGAGCGGATGAAATTAATTTGTTTTGTCTCAATGTGTGCACAAAATCAAATTTGATTTTGTATAGGTTTTTGAAATCGTATGCGTAAAATCAATTTTGATTTTGTGTAGGTTTTTTGCTATGGACTAAATATGTTTTGTCTAAATGTATGCATAAAATCAAATATGATTTTCTATAGCTTTTTGACACTGTATGCATAAAATCAAATTTGATTTTGAATAGGTTATTGATATAGAAATCATTTGTTTTGTCTCAATGTGTGCACAAAATCAAATTTGATTTTGTATATGTTTTTAAAATTGTATGCGTAAAATCAATTTTGATTTTGTGTAGGTTTCTTGGTATCACTACAAGAAATTTGGCTTTTGGCTGCGACAAAAGTCGTTGCCATATGTACACTTTGTCGTCGCCAAAGCCTACGGCGACGACTTTAGTGAAGACAAAGATTAATTAGATTACTTTAAACTATTAGTTTAGTTGTCTTTTAATATATATATAAGGATTAATTATATCAATAATTTTTTAGGGCTTTTGGTATTGACTTTGGTTTAACATTAGTAAATCGTGTTAACTTTAGTTATTCGTGTAGCCCTAACATTCGTCTAGTTCGTATTTGAGCCCAATATGTACACCAATTGTGGAAATAGTTTGAATGGGTTGTATTCTGTCTGTCTTTCATTCAAATGGGCCTATTGGGCTTCAAATCACGTTTGTTGTCATATTTGTGTATATAACTTGTTTATTAGGGACAATGTATATGTGTTTTTTTTCAACTGGGTGTATTAGGCTTCTAACATCGTTTGTTGTTTCCTTTGTATATATGTTTAGGCCATGCGTTTTCGTCTTTCACTCGAATCTCCTTATTATAATTAGTGATGACACTAAGCATGATATCTCTGTTAACTTTAATCATTTGGCTGGCCTTCTTTAAGTCGAATAGCCTCCTTTTGGACGACCGACATCGTTTGTTATCTTATTCGGCCTATTGGACCCAATATATCTTTCGTTGATTCGTATGGGCCCAATAAATGTATTATCATTAAAAGAATCAATTCATATCAATAGCATTGCTAAATTCGTCACCAAATGTTTGGCGGGAAAATTTAGCTTCGGCGGTGGGTAAATAAAATTGAAAAATTAATATAAAACAGTTGGCCGCGATTTTAGCGACGACATTATCGTCACGAAACGTTTGGCGGGAAAATTTAGCTTTGGAGGGAACTAAAAAATCCAAAAAATTAAGAAAAAACTTTTGATGACGACATTAGCGACAATTTTATCGTCATTTGGCGGGAAAATTTTGCTTTAGAGGGAAAATAAAAACATTTGGCCGCGACATTAGCGACGACTTTGTCGTCGCCAAATGTTTGGCGGGAAAAAAAAAATTAAAAAACCTTTAGCCGCGACATTAGCGACGACAATGTCGTCGCCATATATTTTTCAAAAAGAAAAAGTTTTCCGGCTTAAATTTAATTCAAAAATAAATGGGAAATACATTTGGCGACGACTTTAGTGACGACATTGTCGTCGCCAAATCTTTTTTTGACTTTTGACTTTTTTTTTGGTCGTTTAGTGGACTTTTGGCGACGAAAATTTTGTCGCGGCCAAAAGTCTTGTCGCCAAAAGTCAAAATTCTTGTAGTGATGGACTAAATATGTTTTGTCTAAATGTATACATAAAACCAAATTTGATTTTGTATAGATTTTTACACTATACGCGTAAAATCAATTCTGATTTTGAATTAGTTTAGTGATATGAAACTCATTTGTTTTGTCACAATGTGTGCACAAAATTAAATTTTACTTTGTACAGGTTTTTGAAATCGTATGCGTAAATTCAATTTTGATCTTGTGTAGGTTTCTTGGTTTGGACTAAATTTGTTTTGTCTAAATATATGCATAAAATCAAATTTGATTTTGTATAGCTTTTTACACTGTATGCCTAAAATCATTTTTTGATTTTGAATAGGTTTAGTGATATGGAACTCATTTGTTTTTGTCTCGATGTGTGCACAAAATCAAATTTGATTTTATATAGGTTTTTGAAATCTTATGCGTAAAATCAAATTTGATTTTTTGTAGGTTTCTTTCTATGGAAGGAACTCGTTTGGTTTGTCTAAATATATGCATAAAATCAAATTTAATTTTGTATAGCTTTTTACACTGTATACCTAAAATCATTTTTTGATTTTGAATAGGTTTATTTATATGGAACTCATTTGTTTTGTCTCAATGTGTGCACAAAATCAAATTTGATTTTGTATAAGTTTGACAACATATGCATAAAATCAAATTTATTTTTGAATAGGTTTCTTGATATGGAACTCATTTGTTTTGTCTAAATTCTCTATACATAATCAACTTTGATTATATATATAAAGTTGTAAAAACAGAAATCACTAAAAATATCAACAAATAATGAAATTTGATTGTAAGCATATAGTCACAAACACAGGTAACTATAAACTCAATACAAAATCAAATTTGATTGTACAAACAAAGTTACAATATCAAAATCTCTAAAATCTATATACATAATCAAATTTGATTCTAGACATAAAGTTGCAAAAATAGAATTCACTAAAATATCAACACATAATCAAATTTGATTATAGACATATAGTCACAAACACACAGGTACACAGGTACCTAAAAACTCAATACATAATCAAATTTGATTGCACAAACAAAGTTACAAAATACAAATTTAACAAATTCAAATTTTAGAATAGATCTATGTACAATCAAGTATGATTGGTTGTACAATCAGTAAATACGTATATAGTCAAATTTGATTTAATACATACACTTTAGTTTAGATATTTCATCAAACACTTTGTGAGCAAAACTCATTATAAAAATTTTAAACAACAACAACCAAAGATACAACTTCTTATCATTCGAAAAAACAAAAATAAGAGAAAAAAACTACAAATCATGGGTAAAAATGGTATTTTTATCCATTTTTTATATAAAAAACATAAACTACATAAAATATCACTCTAATAATATCTAAAACATCATCTTCCATTTGTTGTTGTTGCTAGTGGTTTAAAATGAAGATTCAGATTGTAGTGGTGGTGGCGGCGGTCGGATATGGTGGTGGTGGTGGTGGTCACCCTCCAAGGAGGAGATAGAGGGAAAGAGTGTATGTTTGTGTCTGTGTGTGTGTGTTTTGATCAGGAGAAAAGAGAAGAAGTGAAATGGAAGATAGGGTTGTTTTTTTTAGTGTAAATTACGAATATACCCCTTCGTGTTTTATTTTTAATTAGGGATAAATGTTAATCTCAACCATTCATGGGAATGATCCAAGAGCTAAGATTAAGCCTTTGAAAAGTGGAAAACAAGAAATAGATGTCTTCAATTTTTCTATTGAAAAGTGGAAAACATTCTTTTTGTTTTCTTGAAAAATATTCTTAGAAAACTATGATTCAAATGCGTTTTCTATTTTTAATTTGGAAAACAAGGGGTGTTTTTAGCAACCAAACATTTTCTAAGTGTTGGAAATATTATTTCTAGTAGTTGATTTGTATTAAATCATATTTTGTACTTGTTTTGTATTATTCATAAGTATGGAAGGGGGCTTAATGTAAATTGTATAGAGGTATATAATCCCCCTCCATAGCTTAACATTGTAACCTTTTCATACATAATGCTATCCAATCTTTCCTAACATCCTAACTCTCTCTCTCTCTCTCTCTCTCTCTCACGACACACACACTTACTCACATACATCACCTCCATTAACACACACTAAAGCTCAAATTTACATCATTACACTAAACTTTTCATCAAATCTTTCATCCAAAAAATCATTATTTTATTTCATTTTAAGCTTTTAAAAGCTTTTTACCATTGGAGGCAAAACCTTTTTTTATATATAAAAACTCTTTATACATAATTATTACACCTTTTTAAACAAAAAAGCTTTTCAATATTCACCGATCGGGGATGCCCTTAGTGTATCGTATTCTTGGTTCTCGTCTAGATGTACTTACTAAGTTGAATATGTCTTGGATTCATGGATTGAGTGGATTATAAGTCCACTTTTATCGTTGTACTATTTTTGGGTTTTATCTGTTGAATTTTTATCACTCTTAACATAAATGAATTATTGTTATCTTACTTTACCTTCTTATACACAAATGATGATCATCTAAACTATTTGATTATATATTTATTAGTGGGTACGAAATAATATATGGGATTAGGGGTTCTCCTCCAATTACTTTTTTTTAATATCCTACTTTTTAGCTGATATATTGAAATTCACAATATGGTAAGATATTAATAGCGACAAGAAAAATGAGGAATAGTGTATAGTATATCAAGTGGTGTTATTTTGTTTAATTTACTCAAAACATTAGAGCTTATTTAATTTTATTTATATTATATTATAATGTTGAAACACGAGGACCGTTCAAATCATGATCTAAACAACTACAAACGTGCGGAATCCGATTGTAATTATCTTTGAGGTTTCTGAATAAACATGAACATATATGCACGAATTGAACAAAAAACAAGAGATATAAAACGAATTCCTTTATTATTCAGTCATCTCGATTACAATACAATGATAAATCCGTATAGAAAACATCTCAATGATTACGGATTACAATCAAAGAGACGACAATAATAATGAATTACATGGGCGGACACGATGTATAGATCTCTACACCGATCCCATGAATAGCTTTCTGACTAGTCTAAAACCATTAACCCTAAATTGTAACCTAAGTCGTGTATATATAGGCTATCGAATGGGCTGGGCTTCTATCATGTTCGTGGGCTTCGAGCTCCTTCGCACGAACTGCTGCCTCGTGCTGACGTCATCACGAAGTGATGATGACGTCATCACGACCTTGATGATGTCTTATTTTCATCATAATCAGCCCCTTGAATTGTATTGCAACGGACAACAAAAGCCTATCAGAAATTGCTTCTACATATAGTTATAAAGTAAAAAATTTTTTAGGTTCAACATTGAACTTAAATTTCAATATTAATATTAAGTTTCAACAATTTATCAAAATCACATTATATCAATAACCTAAACTACTCACCACTATCGCCACCGCCGTCACCACCACCCGTCCTCATCACTGTCGCCGCTGTCACCGTTGCCGCTACCACCAATACCTCTGCGCGTCACCACAACCCGTCACCGCCGCATCGCGCGGACATAACTCTAGTATTACAAAAAGGGTATCAAGACAGGTTACATATGAAGAAATTGAGCTTTAATTTAGTGGGGTCACGATTAAAAGTTTTATTAGGACTATGGCGTTGGTGACATTGATAGGCTAAACTTAAAAATACATATTAATTAATCGCAATGTTAAGTTTTTAACTTAATATATAGTTTCAAACTTAAGATTATTTTCAAAAATTTTCTACTATAAAAGATGATGTACAAAGAAGAACAAAAGCACCCCTCTCCACCTTGGATCAAAATAGTCACATGAATAAGAATAAAGCAAAAACAAAACACGCTCTAACACTACAAGAGTATTTTTGTCACTCCACCCCACCCAAAATCACAATCGGGTATTTCTTCTCCATCTCTCTCTGTTTTCTCTTACTCCGCCTCCATCTACACTCATCCTTCACTCTCAATCGTCAAACGCTATCAACCACACTCCTAATCGGATTTTCATCCTTGATTTTCTGATCATATTTCGTTCCTATCTGTATACTATCATATTTTGGTGTTCATCCGTAAATCTCTTATCAAAATTAGAGTTTTGTTGAATCTATGAAATCCGAATCTTCTAAAAAGGTTGTTGATGCCATTGTCTCTTCTTCTCCAGATTCTAATGTTGTGTCCTCCAAGCGTGCTAAGAAGGCCTTCCCCACTAAGCCTGTCGAAGCTTCTGAAATGTCTGAGACTTCCAAGAAGGTCACCCCTACCAAACCTTTTAATATACCAACTGCTAAGCCCGTTAAAACGACCAAAAAAAGAGTGATTAAAAAGAATGCAGAACATGGTTTTGAGAGTTCTCACAAGGCGAAAAACATCGTATTCAAGACATTTTAACGGTTGTAGAGAAGCATGTTAAGAATCAAAAAAGCAAGAAAACTCTAAAAAGGCAACCAAGGGTAAACAAAAGACGTGGAAGGTAAAAAAAAAAAAGACTCTTGCAACTGTTACGATTAGGACATCTCCTAATTTGTCGTTTTGAACTTTTCAAGAAAGGTATAAATGATATGGGGTTTGGTAGTTTGCTTGATATGAAAATTGACAATTTTCCCGGTTCATTGGGATTTTTTGTTATTGATAAGTTGGATGCAAAACGGTTGACGATGACTTTTGATTCTAGGTCCATCAACATTGACCGTGAAGATGTTCATGATATTCTTGGGATCCCAGTGGGCGAGACAGATCCTAATTATGTCCTTGCCATTAAAGCAAGTTAAGGATGGTGAAGTCTCCTGAGCGTTGGAAATCTGAATTTAATTTGAATTTACGTGCGTCCCAAGAATGTGTGGTGTTCTCAAACATTCGGATGATGTTGGTTTATCCTTCAAGCTGAATACTTTGATGCTTTTTGTCGGTACAAGGATTACCTTGGATAGGACTAGTGCTTTCACTGCGTTATGCTAAAAGGGAATTGTTGACCGCATAACAGAAGATACTGACATCCTGATAATCCACAGGTATGGTTTTTTCATACTCGATTATTACAATCGTGACATTCGTTATCACCAAGCCAAAAAGTAATGAAATCAGCTTATTACATTCAAAAATTGTCGTCGGACCCGCAAAACCACACTCACGATCAATGTCTATCCTTGGGCAGGGGCCATTTCTTTTTGCATCCTTTCAAATGATGAATGAAAAAACCACACTAGTCTATTGTCTAGATGTCAATATCTTTTGTTATGCGGTCAAGAATCCCCTTTTGGTAGTGGCGGTGAAGGCACCAGTCCTATCCAAGGTAATCATTGTACCGACAAAAAGCATCAAAAATTCAGCTTGAAGGAAAACCAACATCATCTGAATGTTTGAGAACAACCAACACATTCTTGAAACTCACGTAACTTCAAACTAAATTCAGATTTCCAACGCTCAAAACAAGAGACTTCACCAGTCACCACCCTTAACTTGCTTTAATGGCAAAGACAAAATTAAGATCTGTTTCACCCACTGGATCCCAAAAATATCATGAACAACTTCACGATCAATGTTGATGGAGCCAGTATCAAAACTCATCGTCAACCCTTTTGCATCCAGCTTATCAACAACAAAAAACCCAAAGAAGAGGGAAAACCGTCAACTTTCATATCAAGCAAATCACCAAACCCCGTCTCACTTATAGCTTTTTCCTGTGGTTCTTTCAAACTCTCCAAAAGTTCAAACAACAAATTAGGAGATGTCCTAATCCTAAAAGTTGGAAGAAAGTCCTTTTTTACCTTCTGTGTCTTTTGTTTACCCTTTGCTGCCTTTTTTTTTTATGGAGTTTTCTTGCTTTTTTTTTTACTCTTAACATGCTTCTCTACAACCTTTGAAACGTCGAGTACGATGTTTCTTCACCTTGTGAGAACTTTCAAAATCATCTTCTGCATCATTTTCAAGCACCCATTCCTTAGTTGTTTTAACTGGCTTAACAGTTGGTTTATTGGAAGGTTTGGCAGCGTGACCTTCTTGGATGTCTCAAACGTTTTAGAAGCTTCGACGGGCTTAGCGGGGGAGGCCTTCTTGGCACGCTTCAAAGAAACAAAATCAAAATCAGGAGAAGAAGAGTCAGCGGCATCAACCACCGTTTTCGAATTGGGTTTCGGTACATCATGATTATTAGCAATATTATCTTTAGAAACTTCAATAAACATGTATTAAAAATAGATACAAAAATCAAAGATAAAAAGAACTCTTATCAAACATAACCGATGAAAAGAATAATAAGCCATACAAATTAGCAAAAACCTATAACTACATTAAAACAAATGACTCGAAGCAAAATAAGCAATTAAAATGAAAAACTTTCACATGTATAGGAAGACTTTATCCTTTGCCATACACATCAACAACCAGAATCAACAATAGTCAAACCTACACATGTGTAAGTAACTAAAAACCACTACCTACATGCACAATATCAATTTCCTTAAAGTTATATATTTCTAAAATAACTATCTACACATGCGTAAATAACTAAAAAACAAGCAATAATCAATAACGGAAAATTTACATCACCTACTAACAAAACAACAACAATAACTAGAAATAACAACTTAGACATGTGTATATAAGTAGGAATAAAAAATTATCAACTATGCAAAATTGGATACAATCATCAATAACTTAAAACGGAATAAAAATATAATGAAATAAACTCAAACGAATACCAAGAGATTTAGCTTGTTTTGCGAACACTTTTTTCATCGGAACCCTAATTTGATCGAAGAAAATTTAAAACCCTTATTTCGATAAAAAAAAATTTGGAATTTTTTACCAGAATCTCTACTATTATTTGATGACATAGAGATTGAAAATGAAAATTGATCGAAAAATCAATGATAAAAGACGATAAAAAATGGAGAAAAAATGGCGGAGAAAACTATGTGTGAGGAGAAGAGAGGGTTTGAGAGGGATGAGCAATATGAGAGAATGAGGGAAGTGTGTTTGATGGGGAGGTTGGGGAATCACCTAAACCCGAAACAAAACAACAACAATAACTAGAAATACCAACCTAGACATGTGTACATAAGTAGGAATAAAAAATCATCAACTATGCAAAATTGGATACAATCATCAATAACTTAAAACGGAATAAAAATGTAATGATATATACTCAAACGCACACCAAGAGATTTAGCTTGTTTTGCGAACATTTTCTTCATCGAAACCCTAATTTGATCGAAGAAAATTTAAAACCCTTATTTCGATAGGATTTTTAAAATTTTCTTACCAGAATCTCTACTATTATTTGATGACATAGAAATTGAAAATGAAAATTGATCGAAAAATCAATGATAAAAGACGATCAAAAATGGAGAAAAAATGGCGGAGAAAACTATGTGTGAGGAGAAGTAGAGGGTTTGAGAGGGATGAGCAATATGAGAGAATGAGGGAAGTGTGTTTGGTGGGGAGGTTGGGAAATCACAACAGTACCTTTTCAAGTATATTCATGTTTTTTTTCCCCTTTAATCTCAGTCACACAAAAAACTTGATGTAAGGGTGAAGAGAGGTTTTTTTACTCTTTCCTATTGACACCTCCCTCCCCCCTCAAGAGACATAAATCTGGAGGTTGCCATTTTTTACATGGAGTGAAGGTTTTGAGTTGGACGGCTGAGTTCACAAAGATTGATAGATATTATTTACTATTGATAACGTTGTTGATATTGACATCTTTTATTTTTGATTATAAGTTCATTTTTGATGAATAAATAAGTCAATATTGTAGGTTAAAGTTAAATGGTTAATGTTGGACGATAAGATTAATACGAGAACATAAGAGTTAAAGACATGATTTGAAAATTAGGTCTATTTACTTTTGAGCGGCTTATAATAGTATTTGTTATATTTATATGAAAGTGTTGTGATGATAAATTAAATACTGGCTATAATTAGCATACAACGTTATGGTTTATCAACGTATCTATTTTCCATATAATTAAAGTAAGACTGAGGCTTTTTTTTTTTTATCTAATATACTTGACACTCTGTTAGGATTAAAATAAAGATATAGTATTAGATAAAGAGGGTATAAATACCCTATTTTATCTTTGTAGAGAAAACTATTCGCACGAATCAATACATTAGGTAAACCTTTACTGTCAAAACACATATTTTCATTTAATCACGCTCAATTCGGTTCAAGTTTGGTGAAAGAGCTACATTAAGTTTGATTGAAGTTGTTTGAAGCTACAATGGTTCGATGAAGTTTGTTGATCAAAGAATAAAGAGCAAATTTGTTTGGTGATGTTATTGATTAGAAATTTAGAATTATTAAGCCAATAAAAGATTGTACCCAACTTAAACTATTTCCAAGTTCCAACTGGTCCGTAAGCCCACACAAAAGAACATGAATATAAGCCCAAAAAGATATTCAATTTGGGACAACGAGAATCTAAATTTGAGACAATATCTTATTTATCATTTACGCGAATATCTTATTTATCATTTACGCGGATACACAATCTAATTAATTAAATTCTTTTTCTTTTATACAACAATCTATTATATTGATACTTTCAAAATTCTTCTTAATAATCCACCCTCACAAATATAAGATATACTTTATTTATTTATATGTTTGCAAGATATTGATTTAAACATAAAACGACAACAATCCACTAATATTACGAATTGATATAAGGGTAAATTGTACAAAAAGGTATCCAAGTTTGTTAGCTTTGAAATTTAAGGTATTTTTTTTTTCTGATCAATAAAAGGTATCCAAGGTTATTATTATATTTTAAATTTAAGGTGTTTAACTTTTTTTTTTTTTTTATCAATAAAAGGTATTGAACTTTTCAAAATATAAATTTAAAACTTTTTCCTGACAATTTTAACTATGGTTTTCGTTAACTTTTCGTACATGGAGGGACCACTAGGATGTTCAAAACTATCCCTATCTGAACCCATAATACGATCTGATTTTAGTCTAAAATTCAAATATCTGAAGTCCTAGATATCTGAACTTCAGATATTCAACTTTTTGGATTCAGATTCAGATAATGAAATTCATAATCCGGAAATTTAGACATTTGACTTTAAAAATCCTTAGGAATCCACTGACACAACATGAATAAATAAATCTTTAACACAAAATAAAATGGGAAACCTAAAACTTAAAATTAATAAAGTCGAAATTTTTGAAATTTCGGTACTGAAACTCAAAATATTTAATTCCAAAAATTGAATATTTGAGGTTTGGATACCTGAGATTTTGGATATAAGAATTATTGGATAAAATCGGATCAGATTATGGGTTCACATATAGATAGTTTTAAACAACCTATTGGTTCCACCATATATGAAAATTTAACAAACTAGGGATGAGGAATAGACAACGGCAGTTCGTTATTCGAAAGAAAATTCCATCAAATCAAAGGTAAAAAACATAGTTGAAAAATGTCAAAAAAAAAAAGTTTTTATTTTATGTTCTGAAAAGTTGGATACCTTTTATTGATCAAAAAAAAGTTGAATACCTTAAATTTAAAAATTAACAAACTTAGATACCTTTTTGTACAATTTACCCTTGATATACTGATGAAACTATTTATTGTTAAAACATAGATACACATAGGGAGTAATGAACCGAACCGTGTTACAAAAAATTAAAAAAAGAAATGATTCTGTTAGATACAAATATATATTATGTAATGACTAATTTATCCTTAACTTACTCAATAAGCTTTATGTACACTATATAAGGGTGATACCCTATTGTATTAAGATTCACAAAAACATAAGGCTTTTTATGTCATCATTGTCTTCCCTATCTTCTATATTTTATTATCTTGCCTTATTATCATATTGTATTGGTGTGTTTATGATAACATTGTTGATCCAAGATCATATATTTCCTAACAGATTCGTGCTTAAATGAATTTTCATTACTTTAGAAGCATTTTGATCTCAATATGAAAGTATGCAGACTTTCAAATTTTAATTGGCCCTTCAGATTTGCCTAAACCCATTTTATTTAAAGGGTATCTTTAAACCAACCAGTTTCCACTTTGAGGAACCCCGAATGACCAAATTTCGACTTTCAATCATGACTGGCCCATACTCATATTTCCAGTATCAAGTAAATCGAGACAACTAGTACATATGGACTTTTAATGTCAAGGATACTTCCTACATCCAGGCTACTTTATTGTGTAAGTTTAGTCCTAACTTTTCATTTGGCACCTTCTACTCCTTGTACAAATGAATCAGGCATTTGATTTCATTCCAGGAATAAACTTGAGAATATCCCACCTCATCTAACCATCACAATAGGAGTATTTAAATAATAATCTATGGATATACTACTTTGGTCTATTAACTGGGCTATCTTATCTGCAAATGATTATTAAATTAAACTTGAGTAACATTATATCAAATGTAATATTTTAACTTGTTAATATATACACGCTATGTATAAAGAAAAAGCAATGAGTTTAAATAAACAATGACAGTTGGGCTAGCTAGTTATCTGGTAGGGTCTAACGGGTTATGCGCGATAATGTTATGACTTATGACGCCATAATTTTGCTGTACAAAAGAGATTAGCGCCGCAACTTATTGTCTGTTTGCCTTCTATATCGGTATATCATGTACTAGCTTGATATGTTGTTACCGAAAGTATCTTATCTGCACATATATATAAAACTTAAGCAACAATTTATATACAACTATACAAGTTTATGTTGAATCCAACAATGTAACGAGGCCCTTTGTCCGCCTAAAAGAGCAACTAAAAGACAACGCCTAGAAGTGAAAATCCATGTCTGGATGTCTAAATGGTTAAGTTGTAGAGGTTTAGGACTTTAGGCCTTTAGGGGCTAGTTCTTCAAATCAAACACAATCTGCTACTCAGAAATTAGAAAGACCTTCATTTTTTGTTGATCGCACGATACAGCCCTCCCCTTCCAAAGCAGCCCGACGAGGGTATGAGCACTTTAACGACGGAATATACATTTTGCCCGCAAATTATCTTCATATCCATAGATTTTCAGTTTATATAGAAGTAACATTTTGCATAAATTCCATGAATCAATGGTCCTATATATATAACAAAATATATTAAGTTATATTTTGATCAAACAAATATGAAGTCAAACATCATAAACTTAGGGGGAAAAAAGTGTGTTAATCTTGACTAACACATGTTAAACATCAATTCTAATCAATTTTATCATATGTCGACCACAGGGACCAAAACAAGGGGTAACATGTGTCCATATGGACCATAACCTTGAATCTTCCACATTTATGCCACTCATATGGGACATATATATACAATTTCCTACCAAACCCTCTTAACTAAACCATAGTTTATAAAATATATACATATACTACCAAAGCAAAAGCCAAAAATAAGTTATCAATCATTCAATCACATAAAAGTCATCAAAAATAAACATGGGAAGATCTATGATCAATCATCTTCTCATCACCATATTGATCATCTTGATCTCCATAGCCACCATATGTCAATCGGTAAGAATACTCGCTAATAATATATATTTGCGTTTTTTTTTCTTTCTAGAAAGTCAAATGTCCACCAGTGACGTAGCCAGAAATTTATGTTTTGTTAGTGGGTCAATTAACATTCACATACTGACAATAATGGAACTATAATACATAAACTTTTTTATACTAGTGTAAAGTAATAAATTTGTACGTGTTAATATTGCAGGATGATGATGTAGATTGTGTGTACACAGCCTACATACGAACCGGTTCAATTTGGAAAGGTGGAACAGACTCAAAAATCACCCTAACACTATACGATGCAGCCGGTTATGGCATACGAATCAATGACATAGAGGCATGGGGTGGTTTAATGGGCCCCGACTACGATTATTTTGAAAGAAAAAATCTAGACATATTTAGTGGCCGAGGCCCGTGTTTGACCGGGCCACCGTGCGAAATGAACTTAACGTCGGATGGAACAGGTTCGGGCCACGGATGGTATTGTAACTATGTGGAAGTGACTAGCACAGGAGTCCATATACCTTGTGCACAACAAAATTTTGAAGTTGAGCAATGGTTAGCCACGGATACATCACCATATGAACTTACAGCTATTAGAAACAATTGTGATGAGTATTCTTCAACCAACAGGAGAGGTCGTAGGCACATGATACTTGAGACCAATTCTCCAAGGTTGCCACGTGTGACGGAATGATTGGAGTTTGCTACATAATTACACTTTGATGACTATTTGTTTATCATTATGTGTGAGAGTTTTATTGGTAATGTTGTATGCCAATAGTTTGGTTACAAATAAAATGGGATCCGATAAATTATTTAGAATAAAAATCAAAGATAGTGTTGATTTGTTGGATTGGTGTTTAATGTACTTCACATATGTTAGTTGGAGTGAGAAGAACCACATAAAATAAATATTTTTATACTATGGAAAAATATATGATCATGTATTTGTAAGTAACATTTGGTTATGGGTTATATTATTGTTTATATGATTAGTATTATTGACATTACTTGTATCACTTTCATAACTGATGTTTCACTTATGTTCCAAAAGGCAGGCCCTTCGAATTATTAGATATTTCATATTTAATGTTTAAATCACTTTTTTTGTTACTTTGTGAATCGAATTCATATAAAAACAGTATATTGGTGTAGTTTATATACAAATACCAGGATATATATATATATATATATAAGAAACTCTGGATACGCACATCTATTCAAGAGTGTTGAGCTCACTATACAATAAATCACCCGAAGTGCTCTAAGAAACATTCAAACACACTTCCTTCGAATTGGGACGGACCAAAAAGCAGGGCCATGTTAGTAGACCACATATCTGTATAGATAGACATAAAAGTCTCCATACCTTGGTCTAATTTACCTTCCAAGACAACTTGGATAAATCGTCAAGCCCCATATCCGAAAGATATATTAAGGAAACAATCATAAGTTGGACGGTCAAGTCAAAATGAGCTCAGAGGTTGTAAAGAGGTGAATAAACAATCGTTGGTGGGCTAGGTTAATATGAGCTCACAAGCTGCAAAAGCAGGAATTTGAACAATCAACGAGTAAACAAGACAGAGACATGGCCTTTTAACAACTTAAAAGTAAATGGATCTATAATGAAAACGTTCTAGTAGAGCTTCACTAGTAATGTCAAGCAAATGCAAGCAGTTCAACTAAGAACCAAAAGCCTGAACAAAATCTAGCATTGTTATCAACCGTTCATATAATTACTGTCCAAGGACCACAGTACCATTTATATGAAGATAACTATTCATAATTATAATTTTCGCAAAAAAGAAAAACTTCAGCTGAATAGCAAAATAACCCACCATTTCATTTATAACCATTTTACTAGCCTGTCAAACCCGATTAAAGCATTATCTAAAGAGTTGACCGAAACCATCACAAATAACAGAAACTCGGCAGCAATCAGGTGATCAAAGTACACACTTACCATTGAGTTCATAATACTTAGATGGTAATATAGTTCAAAAGCATGGTGTAAACAAAACATGTAGCTAGCACAGAATAAGTACAACAGATACCAATAGTCACACCTTCTAAAGATCCTCAAAGGCCTAGCCCGACAGTACGGCCATCCCTTCGACGAAGACCAGCAGTATACTGCTTCTCCAAGTCCATCTGTAGCTCTTTCTGCTTCTCGGCAAGGCTGCTGTCTTGGATTTCTGGTTTCTGCTCCACCTTCACCTCCCCTTTCACACCCTACAATTGGCCATACCAACCTCAGACTCTAAAACATGTGTTAGTTTAGCATCATCAAATAACTCCCTCGCGCTGTGCTCCTTCCACTTAGAGGTGGTAAACCGGTCAGATCAGGTTTGATTGATCCAGAAAAAAAAAATGTCCAACTATTAAAACATGTTTTAAATTGTAAAAAATATATATTTATAGTACATGTTATTACACCAACAATCTATTTCTTTGAATAAACCAATGTAGTAGACTGTATGCATCGACATGCATATTGGAAGACTTTGGCATCTTTGACCCAATTTAACTTTGACTACTCTTTTAAATCGACCCTTTCGCCGAACTAGATCAACCCATTCACAAGTAAAAGGGATTGGGGTGACACTGACAGGTGCACCTCTAATTCTAATGAGTGAGTGCAAATTAAAAAACTGGTAAAGGGGGTTACCATGAGTTTGTTAAATTTCTCTTGTCGTTCACGATCAGAAAACATGGATGTATCCCAACGATGAGCAACCTGCAGAAGACCAAATGGATAGATGGTGAATAAAGGGGAGAAAAGAACTTGGAACAAAAACCTGAATAAGCAGATTGAGAAACGAAAGCAAGCCTAATCTTCTCCCATGGTCCTATTTCTTATGTCTTATTAAGAGATGACAATGGAGGTTGGATGGAGCAACGGGTCAATACGGGAACTTTGATGTGCAGTTCAGCTTGAGCTGACCACCAAGATTTCCTTATCCATCTTTTCACATTATGTAACAATGTAGTAAGTATGATTACAAAAGTTTATTATTATATAAAATAATTTCATTTAAATAAACGATTTAGAGTCCTGTAAGCATGACAGTTCGACCCATTTCAATATTTTATCTGTTTACTCATTTTCAATAGAAGATAGAAACCCAAGTTTCCTTTTACTCATTTTCAATAGAAAATAGAAACTCAAGTTCCTTTTAAATTGGTTAAAAATGCTACTTTTATTGAATAAAAACAAGCGCTTCAAGGTATTTGCCTATTTGGTATGATAATATGGGCGCATTTGTTTACAAATATCATATGAAGTAATCCTTAAAATAAACTGTGCTTTTCCGATCAAAAAACTTCCATCATATGCTATTGATGACAAAAACTTCCAAATAATTTAGCATGCTGAATAAAAATAGAAGAAAAAAAATTCACAAGGGACTAGCATATTAGAGAGGTACCTCTTTAGTAGGGGTGCTCTTCTTACTCCCCCATAACAGCTTCTTCTTTTGGTCAGTTGACATGATACCCGTTCCAATCAGATTTCTATTCACTGTTTAGCAGATAAATAGAAAGAGAAAAGATGAATCCTAAATGTTCCAAGTGCTGAACATTATTGAGACAGTATATACTTGTATAACAAAAAAAACCTTATAATACCAAAAAAGCTAACGCATTTACCAGCTTAATTTACTAGAATCCTAAAACGGGTGAAGTTATCAAATAAATGTTTCGAACATCAAAAATTTATGAAAAGCTTTAGTTTCTACTTCCCAGATTTTTATCCTTTCTTTTTATTAGAAGAAAATCATCTCCCCGTTAGAAAAGAGAACATCAATGTACAATTACAAGAGGAACAGATTTCAAAGCTGAAAATTTAGACATCTGTTGCACGATCAGTTTGCATAGATTTCCAACCACATTAACAGTTATTAAAATTAGGGTTATAAGTTTATTCTACATACTCCTTAAGATCTTTCTAAGACACACAGGGCAGGCATCAATACAATTAGAAAAGGGCCTGCCCTCCTACATTCCAACAACTGAGTATCATGTGTTTTTGGAAAGATAATTTTTGTTTGACTTCCAGAGAAACTACCGAAATAAGCTTTTGGAAGGGAAACTTTGAGAGGATTAGGAGTAAGAATGTAAGATATGAGATTTATTCCGATACCATAGCAAAAAATATGACATCTCCTATCTAAATACATACCTAACTCTGCAGCCTTCATTGCAGCGACCTTTGCAGCATCTATGTCAGAGTCTTTCACAAAATCTTGCTCGCTATGAACTTTACCAGCAGATTCTTGACCTTGCTTCGAGCTTGAAGACTGAACTTCATTAGCTACAGTCACATGTTTGATACTAAGTTTAGACCGCATAAGAAAATGTGGAAAGAAAGTTAAGTTTGGCATCCCATTGTAAACATACGAAGAGCAAATAAATAAAGAGTTATCAAGTTAGCAAAAGGAACTACCATCCTTGCTGCACTCTGTATCTTTATCCGTGCTAAACTTCGACTTCTTTGTGAATGAAATACTTTTATCATCAAGCAGCTCTCTGGGTTCCTTAAAAGGTAGGTCCTTGATTCCCTTAGCCTCCTGATCATATGACTTACCCTTTTCAAACCTTGTGTATTTGGAGTCATCCAGCTCTTTTGAATCCCTCCAAGAAATGTCTTTATGATGATGCCCAGACCGTTTTTCATCCTTGAAGTCATCCCTTTTATACTTATCCCTACTTGACCTATCTCTTAATCTGTTTTGTTCATGCTCTCTTCTAGAATGATCACCATAGCTGCCACCATGACTACCACTGCCACCCCTTGGGGATAACCTATGAGAGTTTTTCTGATCTTCATCTGCATACTTTTCCCGTTTTCTATAGTCCTCATGCCTACGATCATTATAAGATCTTCGATCAATGTTTCTGTTTGAGCCACTGTCCCTGCTGGAATGGCTTCTTTTGTGATCCCTGTCTATGTCCCTCCTGTCATCCTTCCTATGGGTGGGTGTAGATCTACGCTCACGGGCAGCCCCTGAAAATAAATTATGTAATTAGCTGGTGTGCAAATGTTCACAGTAGCATATATAGATATGCCTCTATAAATGCATCTATTGATTCATCAAAATGAGAAGATGACAATATTTCACCTCCTAAAATAACACGAAAAAAAAAATTGATAATATAATTACTACATAATCAGGCCAAATTATACAAAGATGGCTCTACAGAGAAGAAAAAAAAAAAGATCTAGTTTAAAAAATATTACGCAAAAGGTATAACCATTCAATCATGTGATGTTCATTGAAAGCATGTGCAAGTTTTCCACATCCACCAAAATTGTTCACTGATCTTATGAACAGCTGAAATCGTTTGTTCCCAGAATTGCCTTCCTATTACAAGATTGTTTTCATCATCTTCAGCACATATGGAAATCATATTGAACATATAATAACAAGAATCTAGACCAACAGTAAAGATCGAAAAAAGATTCCCCCTAGCAAATCAGATCACACTTGCAAAATCAAACCAATATCATCCATTTTAAAAAATAGAGTAGTATGAAAATGATCAAGAACACAATCACACATTAACATTGGCAAATGTCATTATATTTTCTATACAGCTGTAAAAGATAGCCCAAAAAAACAAATAATAGATCAAACAGCGAACTTCATGTGTGAAAACCCACAATAAAGGACAAGAGACAACAGATGCTAGACAAATCATTAGTACACAGGGAAGTAGCAGACTATAGGTGTGTCTAAGGGACTACACAAGAAGTGTTTTAAGATGGAACAAAATGGTGTGGTGTGGAATTATACACAAGAAACCTTTTAAATCAAATATGTACACAAGCAAAACTCAAGGAGACTACTCGAGTACCACCTAATCGGCCAATAAAATCGATTTGTTCAAAACTTGGTCAACTCGGTTGAAACTTGAAACGGAAATGAATTTGAAGTATTTAAACAATCATGTTAATGCTTCTAAGTCCTATGAACATTTCATACAAAATCATTCAAAATTTATGTATACAGATTCCAATCCAAGTACTCCACGCCTAGGCTGATTACTTGTTACATGATAGCCAACTAATCGAGTACCGCCAAGCGAATTTTACAGCCACATTAAACATGCATAATCACTACAATGTTATGCACACATGGTCCATTTTAATAATAGATAAATGAGGTAATATATCAAAAACATCAAGACAAATATTATTGAAATTCAAATCCTTTGGCAGCAAACTCTTGCCTCCACCTTCCCTATACTCAGACAGCTCAAAGAACCTATCAACATGAACATGCCAAGTGTCCATCTATGCTTTCTCATGACATCTACCCCACCATTTACTGTCACTCCTCTATTAGGTTGCTGCATGTCATGGCTATTCATTCACCTCACTGGATCACAAGATTACAGCTTACAACAATCCCATTTGTTCACTTCAACATACAGGTCGTCCATGCAACGTACATTCTCATCTCTTAAATCACTATATCAATTGTCATTTTGACCATCACAGCTGAGCATGCTATATGCTCTATCGTTTCACTCCAGTTTTAACAATATCAACCCGTCCCAAACCATTCATTTTGCTCACGCAGCATCTGCTGGCATCTTAGGACTCCAGTCAACCTATCACATGGCAACTGCCAACGGTGAATGTTGGCCACCATCAGCAGCAATAAGCCAATAGTATGGTTAGTCTAATTTCAACTCTTTGATTACCCCCACAATCCAAGTACTACTTTATTAACAGTTCCTTTGTTTTACAAGCACTTTTGTCAATTCTTCTCTCTCCAATGATAGTCATTGTCAACTCAACTCCATCTCCCATCTCAAACTCTCAGTCCGATATCTTTTCAACTTCACACCAATAAGAAATAATTACATGACTAGTATCATTACTAAAATGAGTCTCTCTTGCGTTTCTCTCATATAAATCTGCATCTTCCATGTAGTGACATATTACATCAAGGAAGCCATACTAGACATTTTAATAGCATACTACTAATGCAATTGATTGGCTTGGATTTGGTCTGACTCACTTATAGAACTACCCTTCTTGCCTAATTTTCATATTCTATCATCAAATATGGTCTTGTGGCTTAAACCATTTTGAATAGATAAAATTGGTTTACTATAGCCAATTAATGATTAATGTCAGAGATAATCAATGTGTATTTAAATTCAGTATCCTTAGAATAGCACTAGAAAGCAGCTATGCATTAGTTCTTAATCTACTCAAAACTTTAATTTAATTATAGAAAATATTCTATTTTTTACATGTTTCCACTACAAGAGCATTGAACTTATCAACCTAATATGGACCTTTGAATTTCGTTTGACATCATAAACCATGAAGAAATAGATTGGCTTAAAAGTATTATAAATAGCAACTAAACTGGATTTTCTATAAAATAAAATTAGAAACTTTTGTACTTTTGGTTGATCATTTAGTGATTGGAACTTACACCAATCTTATAAGGATATCTTAATATCCTAAAGTATAATTAGAAAGCAATTTTCTTATACTATTATCAAACTACCATGATCGGGGGCAACAAAAACAAAGTGAAAGAAGTAGTTCACACTTCAACTTACAAACCAGTCCCCATATGATACCTGAAGTCCTTTTCCATGCAGCATTATCTACTTCATGCTATAAATCCTAGTAATTACACACGAAGTGCAAAAGATATCACCTATAAGACTACAAATATTAGTCAACTATAATAGCATTAACTTGTGAAATGACATGTAACATCAGATCCTTAGTTACCCAAAGCAAAAGGATCATTCCAACATTTCATTCATAATTAGTTTCTACAGGGAATCTTTGATGATTCATACCAAATGAAATTATTGCTATGTATAAGAAGCTGGATACATAAACATTAAATAAAGGAACCAATATACCTTTTACAATTATAGAAATAGCACAGATGGATGGCGTCATTGATTTTCTTAGAATACACATACATATTAAAAATTAAAACTTGGCCATGTGCGTAATAAACTCGGTTTCCAAAATTGGCATTTGTTATATGCTAGGTCGTGGTTTGAAGAGACCAGAATTCAAAGTTGCTAAAAACCAAAGCAAACTAAAGCGCTAAAGGTCCCCAATGAACGTGTCTCATGAATGTGGGGTGTATCATATCAAAGACAGATTACAGTACTTATAGTATGAAACACGGTTCAGTACCATACTTAATATATCCAAAGTAGTTCAATTTGCTAGTACGATATAGTATTGACTATCTAACTAAGCTAATTCCATATCATGGCATCATGAGAAAACTGTAAAAAAAGTAAACATAGTAGAGTGGTTTATGGGGTTTTTAATTTAAGTTGGAATATGATAGATACACTTAAAAAGATTAACAAGATTCAAATGCCCATGCTTAGACAACAAATATAATCGAAGACCGTAATATTCACCAAGCGCGCAACAAAAGGCATTGCGCCTGCGTGATCTTAGAACGCGTTTGGTCTCAGCCCTGAGCATAGAAATGCATTTTAGCATCTATAAACAGATAACGAAAGTAAAAACAAAAATAAAATGACTACAGGTTTGATATACCATTAATTACAACTACCATCACAATAACACTCCATGTATAAAAAAAAAAAAAAAAAAAAAAAAAAAAAAAAACTAACCATCGTCATCAGAAGAAGAGCCGCTAGCTGGAGACCGACGGCGATACTTTCTACCCGAAGAATCATTTGACGGTTTATGAAACGATGCTTTAGCTCCAGGACTATCCGATGAATCCATACTATCTGAATACCATATATCAAAAATATTACTTACATTAAAAAGCGCATACAAAACGAATTAATCCGCAAAATAATAATATTATTGAAAAGTGATCACAGAATTTCATCAAAAACTGCATACAGTAAGCAAGTCTCAATTCATAATTATTTTCGATATTAACTACGTAATATGTATATATATATATATAGATAAAGGTTGAAACTTTGTGATACTACTAATTAACATATCATCGTGTATAACACACAAAATAAAAAAAATAAAAAAAAGGTGAAGAGTTTCAATATAACAGCGATACCTAATTTTGCTATGAGCTGGGAATTGGGGAGGTGAAAGTAATTAATAATAATAACTATAACACTAAATAGGGGAGGATAGATATGTTAGATATATATATATATATATAATGAGAGGAGAAAAGGAAATGAAAAGAAAAGAAAAAAAGAGCTTACAGATTTGGAGAAAGGAATCAGTTGGAAGATTGTGGTGTTAGGGTTCTTCGGTTTGTTTTGAATGAACGAATTGAATCGCTGTTTGATGAAAGGAAAGAGATCCTATGAGGGTAAAATAAAATCTTTTATTTTGATTTTGTATTTTTTTTTATTCGAACTTTATATCAGCTAAATTAATAATGGATTTCTAAAATTTAAAAGTTGAAAGCACCTTTGTATTGAAATCAAAGGTCAGGATTACATTTGATTTTAATTCAAGGTTTACGATTAACAACTTTAACAATAAAGTTATAAATAACTTTAGAGATCCTCATCCATTTATATGAATTAAATTTAAAAAAAAATTGATTAAAATAAAAGGTTAATTTGATATTTAAATATCAACTTTTAATTTAATTTTAATGGTTAAGGATTGTCCAATTTTACTTATATCAACTTTAAAAGATCTCCATATTAAGTCTATATGTATGAATATATCAACTTTAGAGGATCTCCATTCTATATAAATGATACTTAAATGTGAATTATTCTTTTTAAAACTAGTATGGTACTAGCGCATTGCGGCGGGATACCATTGTAAAGGCTTCTCATGTCGTGATTAACAAATAAAAGTAAGCGTGGACAATCAATTAAACAATAGCATACGATGGATAACGTAGCTACAACAGCGGCTAGTGTTAATCTAAAAATACCAGATTTTAAAAAATATAAATATCTATATATGCAACTGGCAACTTAACTGTAAAATTAAATATGTATGCAGAACTCGGAGCCTTGCTTCAGTAACATAACTAGCTCAGCTCAACGCAATGCGGACGAATAATATCACTGAAAAGACAAATCAAAATTTACATTAGTTAGTCGAAATGAAACGACTATGAGATGGTTAAAAAAACAATAATTCAAAATGTAAAGTTTAAAGGAGCTACATATAGAAATTATGTATCGATACTTCTCATAATAGCTCAGTGGTTGAGCACCAGCTTTACATGCTGGAGATCTCGAGTTCGAAACATGAAAAGGACATTTGAAGAAATTTTACAATAAAGCCCTCTAGTGAAGCACGTTTGAATCCTACAGAGGCGGCAATGTTTTATCTCAATTAAATGTCGTGCCTTCGGGCGATTTAGTTGGGAGTTTCTCCTCCTACTAGGTATTGAGTGTGAGTGGGCTCTCTAGCGCGGACCCGGTTAAGACAACGTAATATAGATCCCCTGTTGTGAGGAAATGATTCATACCTTTCCAAAATAAATAAAAAAAATAAAAAATTAGGTATCGTGTAATACTTCTATGTACACTACATTTGTCGTGTAAACTTCGGGTCGATTGAAGTCTTTCATAGGCTTAACCAAAACCTTTGTCTTTTCACATGATATTCCTCTTGATAGTGCCACATAAAGTTGGCCATGCGATAATACAGAGTTTGGTAGATGTATACCTACGTTTGGAATAGTTTGCCTTTGAGCTTTGTTGATGGTCATAGCAAAGCTAAGGCGAATTGGAAGTTGTTTTCTCTTCAACTTGAATGGGAACATATCATTTTCGGATGGACAAGAGGAATTCTAGGTAAAAAAACCCTTTTCCCGGCATGTTGGCCAACAACTATTTATGCGTCGATGACATTACGTTGAAAAGATCTGCATATCAACCTTGTGTCATAACATTATTCATCTGATGGATCGATATTACGCAAAAGTATAACCGGGCATCCAACATTGAGGCGTAGGCAATGAAGGGGTAAACCACTAACATTGAGTGAATTTAAAAATTCAATGGGATAATAGTTGTGTGTATCGCTTTTTGCCTTAAGGTTGGATGGTAGTATGAAAGTTTTCCATGGAATAAAAGGTATTTATATACAACTTGGTATTGATAATGGGTATTTTAATTATGGGAATTATTATGAAATAATGAAAAGATTGTTGCAAAAGTTTTGGCATTGAAAAGTTTGAAAATCTTGTAATTGAAAATATGTATCGATGATGCTCACGTGGGGGATTTGTCATCCGACGTTTTATGATCAATAAAAACAATTTGATAATAAGTACCATAGTTAGGAAATCATTTTGATTAGAATGAATTGATGACAATTTGATAAGAATGAATTGATGACTAATGATAAGAATGAAAAAATATTGTTCACATGGGGTGGTAGGCAACACTTGTTTTTGTATAGTGAGATTCATAACTATCTTTTAGGGAGGTTCAATATAAAACATTGATACTCTGTTTTGTTAAGATATGTAGTGTTTTTTTTTAAGTGAAAGAGATACATAAAGGGCGAATATTTACCTCTAAAGGAACCACATGAGGGGATGGCTGGACAAGCGGTGGAGAAGGTGCAACGACCAGGTACAAAGTGGGATTGGGGGCTGGAACATGTGGGGTCAGAGCATTATTAGTTGCAACGACATTGAGGGCTGCAGAAGGCGAGATTGGAGCGTGTCCATTGGACGCATTAATTGAATTAGCAGGCGTTTGGGGTTGTTTATGCAAGCGTTGGCGATGTTTCCTTTTCCGCGATGAAGAAGCATCGGTTGATGGACCTGTGTTAGCTATTTGAGAACACAATGTAAAGATCGAAAGGTTTTTGATAGAATGGTAGTATGAAAGTTTTGTGTGGAATGAAAGGTATTTATATACAACTTGGTATTAAAAATGGACATTTTAATTATAGATATTATTATGAAATAATGAAAAGATAGTTGCAATAGTTTTGCTTTTGAAAAGTTTGCAAATTCTGTAATTGAAAATATGTATTGATGATGCTCACATGGGGGATTTGCCATCCGTTTGGAAATGTTTTATAACAAAAAAAAAAATTTTGATATGAATGAAAACAATTTGATAATAAGCACCATAGTTAGGAAAACATGTTGATAAAAATGAATTGATCATTTTCACATGGGGTGATATTTGAAATTCAAAAGTTTTGTAGGCAGTACATAACCGTCACACGGAAAGTTTTTTACATTAAGTGTTTTGTTTAGTGAGGGCATAATAGACATTTCCCTCCTGTAATTTTCAACAATGGGCTATTTTCTTTAATAGGAAGTATAGAAGTATTGATATTATGAAAATTTTATCAATTTTGTCAAGTTTTTTATGGAATTTTATATAATACCTACAAAATTGTAATAAAAAAGGAAAATCGTTAGAGGTATACGCATTCAATAAAGCCATCACTGGAATATTTGTTTATGGCTTATGTTTTTCATTGACATGATTTAGTTTTCCTAACATTAGGGGGAGATGTTCCCAACATTAGGGAAAGTGGAAAGCAGCTAAAGAAAGTAAGAATGAATTATCAAAGATCCTCACACCAATGAATATAAGCTTAAAGTTTGTGGGATAATTCATTTAGAATAAGTAGTAATTTCCAGCAATGTTAACTGACCTAAAGCTGCTTATGCTCCGATTGTTAATGAGTCTACGCACACTTGAAAGTGGTAGAAAAGTCGATTCCAAATAAAAAGCTTCGAATGAAAGGGAGCATAAAATTTAAATGGTCAAAGTCGAGGTACAAAGACCCCAAAAGAGATTGATGATGAGAAATTAGACATGGAGGTTTTTGAGAAACCCCGGATACCTGGAAATAATGAGATCTCAATGAGCTGTGACATGTCTAGAGAATTGTGGAATCGAAAAATAAATAAAAGCGACGTCGAGATTGATTGAATATGATAGCGCTAAGAGTATGAATAATGTGAGGATCTTGAAAGCATGCATACACATAAATTGATATGTTATGAATGATTGACCAATATGAAAATACGCTAGTAGTTTGGGACATGAAGTCCAAGCACTTGAAAGTGCACAAATTATATGGTGGAAGCAACTAACTTAAAAGTCTGGCAAAATAAGAAAGTATTGATTTGCGTCTAGTTTGTAAAAATAGAGCTCATTTGAAATTGAGATTCCATGAGGGATATAAAATGCATGAAGCATGTTTCGTGATTAAAAATGATTCAAACACGTGTGGAGCTCATTTCGAGAATATTGTTTGTCGTTGAAGTTATTATGGTTGAAATTTATAAAGAAATCCAGATTTGAATATGATATAAATTTCATGCAATTTTGATGATTTGAATATTGATAGAACTCTGAGGGAGTGTCCAAGGATGATTGAATTAATGAATGAGAGATGAAAGCTAAGGTTTGTCTTGATTTATGAACTTAATATCTTAAGAATGAATCAATGTGCATCATGACAAATAAGAGAGAAAGATGACAAATATACTTGATATTGATAATAAATGACGCTCATGATTATGAGGTCACATGATGCTTAAAATGTCCCTTTCATGACTTTTTAGATAATGATCACATTATTGGTTTAGAAGTGTCATTGAAACACTAATTATTCTCGCAGTTCAAACATGGATTATACATCATTTACCTTGAGTTTATTGGCAATGTGTAACTTGTGAAGTACGAGAATGTACTTATATGAGAGGCATGATGTATTATTAATCCTCAAACATGGTTTTGTGATTATATGTGAAAAGAATAATATTTGAGGACTTCATTTGTACGGGAAACAATGAAATTTATATTGTTAAGACACTTCATATGTCAGCATTGAAAGCATTTGGTAATAATGAGAATTTTTAAGTGATGTGATCATGAGGGGGAGAAGATACGCGTTGCACTTTTTTTTCCTTGAGCAAGACTTTGTCCCATTGGGTTTTCCTGTCAAGTTTTTTAATGAGGCAACGTCCCCAAGCGTATCAAAATAATTATGTACTATTTTCCCTTCACTAGAATTTTGTCCCATTGGGTTTTATCTAGTAAGGTTTTAACGAGGCATAATGTCTTTAGTTGATGGACATCCAAGGGGGAGTGTTATATATATTATATATAGAATGGATGTCCATATATTGAATGGTAATCTTTTCCATGATTAGAATATTGTTTTCTTAGAGGATACTCCAGCTTGTAACTATATATATACCTCTTTATGAGATGAATAAAATAACTCTTTTCATTATCTCTGTATTCTTTGTTATCTTTATTGTTTTTGTTTTACAGATTTACAACAATTAAATTTTTAAAATCGCAATAAAATTTTGCAAAATTGCAATAAAACGTTGAAAATCACATTGAAATTTTGACCTTTTACTATATTTAGCTCTTTTTTTTGTCAGATTTTGATTTTTTTTTATATATTTGAGATTTTGACTTTCACATTACGTTTTTTGAAACTTAATTAATTAGAATTACAAAAAACATAATGCGATAGTCAAATCTCGATAAAAAGTCAAAATCTAAAAGAAAGAAGTCAAAACCAGAGAAAAGTCAAAATCTCAATGCAACTTTCAAAATCTCTATGTAATTTTCAAATCTTATTGTGATTTTAAAATCTCATTGCGATTATACAACATTTCATCGCGATTCTACAAAATTTCATTCGGATTTTCCCTTTTTATTTCGATTTTGAAAATTTCATTGATGATACCTAAGCAGTTCTAACTACTAACACACCGTTCAAAAAATAAAAAAAATAAAAAATCTTAAGTCTATCTTGAAAAGACATCTTTCAATACCATATGACAATACTTAAAGGAGGTAAACTAGATAATAATCAATCTGATTAACTCATAGAAATAACACACCTAAATGACTATTCTGTTTTACATAAACACTACATCAATATAAAACATTTCACGTTAGACATTTTATAAATCCGAGTAGAGATCATTTTAAGTTATTTCAACTTGAGGGGTAAAGCTGGAGAGATAATGACACTTAAATTACAATTTAAGGTTAAGATTAAATATGATTATTGAGTTCTGATCTTAAATTTTAATCCTAGAGTCAAAAAAATTTTAAGTTTACTTTTCAAAGTTAGAATAACTTAGAGAAAATCTGACAAGATTCTTTGACCCTTATACCTCTAGACTTATAGCAACCAATCCTGATTCACATGAAAGAACAGGGTAACAAATACAATATCACATAAAACCATGGGGCTAAAGTTATAAAACTCATCCTTAAACAAACACAAAACAAGGGAGCTCCATTTAGGGTTTAACACCAGCAGGGGTTTTGTGTGTTTCTCTGTAACATTTTATAATTAATCATGTTAGCATTTCGAAAAGCATCCGCTCGTTTCAGGTAAATTCTTTTATATATTATCATTATTATTAATATATATAATATATATATATAGTCTCATGTATCATTTCTTTTACTATAAAGTTTTAATGACCATTATGGAAAAATGTCCCATGATGGAAAAATGTGTGAATATTTTGTTATTGTTCAGTATGCTGATAGTTAAATATAGTGCTTGTTTTGTTGTGATAGTTGTTACAATGGTGGAATGTAGGTAAATATACTCGTAAAGATTCTGACTTTTTTAGTAAGATTATTTGTTTGGTGTTGGAATATACGGGTTTCATGTCGTATTCTTGAAAGAAAAGAAAGGAAAGAAAATTGTGATGTTTTTGTTTTGTGTGAATTATCTTGTTAATGTTGTAAGTAGCTGTATTCATCATTGATGTTGTCTATGATATGTTGGATGGTTCATAATTTTTTAATATTATTATCATTTGATGCAGAAATGATTCTTTTGGCCATTAGATTATGATATGAAATTTTGCAGAGTACGGGTTAAGTGACCTGAAAGACTTGTTCCTGTAACTAGTGTGTCAAGTTTGATAACAAAATCTGTACGAATAAGATATTAGTTTTGAATAAAATGATATAGGAGATTATATGCAATTAAGATGCACTTTTTAGACTTTCAAGTCTAGAGGTGGCGGTTTCTACCCATTTAGGTACAAGTCGGGGATTATGAGTTTTTGTTTTGTCTCTATTGAGTCAAATGGGTAGGACTAAGAAAACTTAGATTTGTTGAAATAGAGGTGGCAGTTTCGACCTATTTACTTAAGAGTGAGTGGATTCAGGACTTTTGGTTATGTTCTATCTCTGACGAGAACTAAAAAAGTTAGCTCAACATGACACAGTCAAATGGGTTGAAAGTCTCAAAAGTGTATTTTTTAAGTATTAGACCTAATTTATTCGATTTAAGTTATCGTCTTAGTAATATAAGTCTAATAATTTTATATGAGACATTATTCATTGAAACAAGTCTTTCTGTTTAACCCAAACTGTACTCTGCCAAACATACCCATTATCTACATGCCAACCCATCAACGGTATTTTGTACCTAATAGGTTGCTTTGATCTTTCTACATATCTAGTTTCCTAACTGTATTCTTTGTTGCTATACCCTTTGTCTTATCCAGGTCCGAACCTCTATCATCAGTAACTTTTCGTGCCTGCTATACAAAATTTGACCCAGCAAGCTCTAGTTACACCAGAAACACTGGTTTAAAAGAGCCTCTACCCCATATATCTGATAGATCCTGGTTCATAAAGACATTTTCGTACCAGGCTCATGGCACACAAATCCCTTGTATTCGGAAGCATAGCTTTTTCTCCTTGTCTGGAACGAACAGTGACGTAGTTGAAAATGATGATTTGAAGGATGATGTGAAGCATGTTAAGCATGAAACTCAAGCTGATTTTCATGAATCTGTTTCTGAGACTTCTGAATCTGAGTCTGATATATCTGAATGTGAAAATGAGCTAGATTTATCAGATATTGAGGAAGAGGCAGCGGGAAATAATGGTGAAGCAAAGACCGCCTCTTCAGTATTGTTTAAGGTTATTGTGGATTCACCATTAGGTTCTCTCGGTAAGGCTCTAGATAAGTGGGTTGAAGAAGGACATGACTTGTCTAAATCAGAAATATCACATGCAATGTTTGAACTTCGAAGGCGAAGGATGTATGGAAAAGCTCTGCAGGTGCGTCAACATAAACATCTCATGCATGCATGTTGGTTTTTGGTGTTGTTTTGGATGTTCGTTCTGGAAGTGTTTTGAGCGATTTGAGTAAAAATATTAGATAATCATTAGAGCTGGCGGTTTGACCCATTTACTTATGAGTGGCTCATACTGGTTATGTTTTTTCTTTAACCAGTCAAGCAAGAATTTATGAAAGGGATTCGGGTCAAACTAGTCGAATGTCCCTCAAACTATATTTCATATGCATAAAAACCAGAAAGTTATTTTATCTGAAAAGTTAAGTTGTTTTTGAAATAATTGTGATCATACTCACTCGCTAATCATTTATATAAGAATACAAGTTTTTGGACAAAAGGTTTTTCAGTCCAATCCAAAATATTTATATCTAACTTTCAAATATTCCTATTGTATGTAGATGGTATCTTATGTTCTTTTATAACATGTTAACTAATGACATGGTGGCGATGACTTGGTTGATGACATGGCATTTTATATGGTTGCCATACCGTTAAAAGTACTTGTGACCTGATAGCTTGGTACTTGATACAATAGCATGTTTTTGAAAGTTTAATTCATACAAACATACAATAGGAAGTTTGTAAGTTCGATAGATACAATAGCAAAATGTGTAAAGTTCGATACATTCCCAAATAATATGCTCGAAAAAGAAAGTAAAAGAATACATCAACAAAGCCAACTTCGTGAGGTTATATGTGCTTGTAAGCATTCACATATATATATACACACACACATCTATATACGTAGGCATGCATACATGTTTATGTACAATGAACGTATTTTCTCTTTCTATTAATTGATTTATTTCATTTTCTGCAGCTCTTAGATTGGTTGGAATCACACAGAAAGTTAGAATTTGGGGAAAGGGAGTATGTGTCTCGTGTCGATTTAATTGCCAAAGTACGTGGAATAAATAAGGCAGAAAGCTATGTTGAGAAAATCCCGGAGTCATTTAAAGGTGAAATAGTCTATCGAACCCTCTTAGCTAATTGTGTTCTCAACACTTACACAAAAAAAGCTGAGCAAATCTTCAATAAAATGAAAGACCTCAATTTGCCCCTCACCTCCTTTACTTGTAACCAGTTACTCCTTTTGTACAAGCGAACTGACAAGAGAAAAATAGCTGATGTGTTATTATTAATGGAAAAAGAAAACTTAAAACCGTCACTCTTCACTTACATAGTGTTAATAGAAACAAAAGGCCAGTCCAATGACCTTATTGGGATGGAGAAAATTCTTGAAACAATGAAGTCTGAGGGGTTAGAACCAGATTTAAGATTGCAGACAGTATTAGCTAAACAATATGTCTACGGAGGCATGAAAGAAAAAGCAAAAGCGGTTTTAAAGGAAATTGAAGGAAATGATTTGAATAAAAATCGAAGGGCATGCCCATCTTTACTTACCATTTATGCGTTACTTGAAAGTGTGGATGATGTTACAAGAGTTTGGGAGGTGTGTCAATCAAATCCTCGTTTATACGAGTGTATGCAGGCTATTGATGCCTTTGGGAAACTAAAGAAAGTTGAGGAAGCTGAGGCTGTGTTTGACCAAATGTCAAAGAAATGGAAGAAACTCTCGGCTAAGAATTACACTTCAATGCTAAGAGTGTATGCAAACAATAAATTGTTATCTAAGGGGAAAGATATCGTGAGGCAAATGAGTGACAATGGCTGTCGTATCGGGCCTTTGACGTGGGATGCTTTAGTCAAACTTTATTTAGAATCAGGAGAGATTGAAAAAGCGGATATGGTTTTGAACAAGGCTTCACAACAGATTCAAGTGAAGCCGATGTTTGTGACTTATATGATGATTTTAGACCAGTATGCCAAGCAAGGGGATGTACACAATGCTGAGAAAATATTTCATAGGATGAGAAAGGATGGTTATGTTTCGAGGTTTAGGCAGTATAATTCTCTTTTGCAGGCATATATTAATGCTAAAGTTCCGGCATATGGCTTTAGAGAGAGGTTGAAGGCTGATAATGTGTTTCCAAGTAAATTGCTGGTGTCACAGCTTGCTCAGGTAGACGCGTTTAAGAAGACTGCAGTGTCTGATCTGCTTGATTAACAAGGTAGTAACTAATAACCACCCATTGATATGCTTAAAGGGGTGTTCGGTTTCTAGGTGTTGGAGGCTGAAATATGAAATTTAGAATTTCTGTCTGAAATAGGATTTTGATGAGACCCTCTGAAATCTGATGTAGAACCATTGGGTTGGAACTATTCACCCACTCGTATTACCGTACATGTATTATTTGTTTTTCACTTTTTCTTTTAAATCATAGAGACTTTGCAATCCAACTTTTGAAGCATTATTATCGTATCGATGCTCTCAGGCTAAGTACAGTAACAAATGTTTCTTATCTTTTAACCTCCCCCATTATATTCCTTTTATTTTCTGTTACCAAAACCGAGCTCTGTAGAATCTAGGGACTGCAACCGGTACCAAATACCATCAGTATAGTATTTCAGTACGATTTTGGTTTTTCGGTAATTTTGCTCATACAATGCCATCACTTGGGGAAGTTTTGTGGTCAAAGGATATGGAAAGCTACTATAGGTAATAAGTGATGAAAATCCCATTCGGTATACTTGGCTTTATTCTGTTTGCTTTAGTTTGAAAACATATATTACAAAATTCAGATCGAACTGGGCAATATCGCTTATAGAAGCTGGTTTTATATTGGGCTCTACTGTGGAAATTATATATACAGCAAAGTAGATAGTCCTATATGAAACCAAAATCATGGATAAAGTGGTCAACTCTAAAGCTAAAGTCAACTCTAAAGTCAACGCCCTTTGAAAATTTGATTTCTTCTTGAATATGAATAAACTCTTGCAGAACAAACCACAACCAAGGAAAACCCCTGGTTAATGGCTCCAATTTTACTATGCACCACAGGAAGCTTGGCGAAGAGAACTTCAAAAGATGAGATAAAACTCAACCTTAACCACTTTCCATCTTCGGCTGTCTAAGGAAGAAGCCTCGACTTTGATTGCATTCTCTTTGGCTCAAAATCATATCTACAACGAGTCCTTAATTTGAATGTTGGCAACTATTGATAAGCATACTGAACCATGCCCAACTCTGTCAAACTTCCCTTATTAGCCTTGTTCAATGATAACAACCATTTATATTCTAGTTGGTAGTTTTGATTCCTTCTACTAACTATACTCATACATGAGTTTTGCATAGTCAGATCAGCATCTGTAAGCATTGAATCTTTGAACCTATCGTCATTTGCAAGATAAAGTGTACGTATTCTTTCACCTCACTTGATCATTCCTGTCAAGAACATCAACGGTGTTGGAACCCATAACCGGTTTTCTAGAAGTAATTACAAAAACACAAACGGCAACCAAACACTTGAACACGAGACCAACAAGATGGCGAAGCCACCAACTCTTTATCCTATAATACAAGCTCAAACAACAAATTACAACCTTCCAACTTTTACCAAATATCTGTACATATCTTATCATCAAGGTATATATGATTAACTACTACCATCAATCATAGTCTTAAGTGAGGGCTGCTTCCAACTATCTTGACTGAACATTGGAATCTTTTTCCAAAAAAATAACTTGGAACAAAATTAAATTTGAATTTTAACATTTTATAATTTTTACTTGACTTTAACAATTTATAATTTTTAGATACTGTTTTTTGAACAACGAGTTATGATCGTATATAGGTATCACAAGCCTAAACACTAATGTTAAACCATTGGGTAATGGCAGTTAAAGATGGGCTCGAAACAGGAATGCTCGAGTTACAAGAGCAATACCCACACACACGAGTTAAAAGATCTTCAAATCATAAAAGAAGAATACCCGATTTATATAACTTCTAACAGATAGGCTCGAGAAAAAGGGCATGAGATATAACTATATATTCTCGATCTATACATATATAATCTATAAAAAATCTGTAAAGATAAAGATATACGCTCAATCTATGTATATATATATATATTAGATATATATACTTGACATGTATATGAGAAATACGTGCTCGATATATATATATATATATATATATATATAAAATGCTCGAGATCAATACCCTGTCCATAACAAAGAGAGGCTCGAGTATCAAAGAAGGAAGTGCTCGACTTACATATAATAAAAAGGGCTCGACTTACATATAATAAAGAGGGACTCGAGATATGACAAGGGAGGAATGGCTCGAAATGCAACAAGAGGCTCGAGATGTGACAATCACAAAGAAGGCCTGCTAGGCGAGGCCCTGTTCTCGATTTACAAGGCTCGAGATGTACCCCAAAGTTTTTATATGTCAATGCTCTTTTACTTTTGTTTGTTGCTCGAGCATATCAATTACCCGCTTGCTCGAGTATATCAATATGGAGGCGGGCAGTCATATTTAACCTAATGGGCCAGGATGGGCTACTCTTTTCCTATGATGCTCGGGCTAGATAAATGTATGTGTTGCTCGAGCTAAGTGTCCTTCGCGATAATACCTTGCTCTAGTGTTTGTTGCTCGAATTAAATGTGGTATGAGATGCCACTGTATACTAAATGGCTGTATCAATTTAAGCCTTTTAACATTACATAGCCATACTTATCTCTTTTTAATGGATGAATTATGCAGTTCAAATTAGGCTCGAGATGTGTTACTAAAAGCATGATACTCGAGTACTCTCTTATCCATATATATTTTATGTAGCTAAGTATGTTATGTGTTATTTATGTAGTCTAGCATATTACATATATAATATAACATAAATATTCATATGGATAAGCTACAGTCTTTACGACAAAAAGGAAACTGGAAATATTAGAATCCTCGAAAGTATTTGTCACCCTTCCAAATATACTCCTATAAAACCTCAATTGAATGCCTGTCAAACAACACATTCAATTCATATTCAATACTTACAATCAATCAGGATTCAATCATAACAATCAAATTAATATCATATTTATTACTCAATCATTCCACCTTAAACTCGCCAAGAGTTTGTTAGGTTTGCACTGATTTTTCAGGAGAGTAATGATTGCGTAATAACCCTTATTTGTCACTGAGCTAATTAATTTAGGTTCAAACATTGGCGCCATCCGTGGGACCCGTTTGTTGAACGGATTCTATTACTGTTAAAATTGAAATCACCATTTCGTTTCTTTTTCTTGGTCTCGCATGGCCAGGGAAGAAACTCCACTCTCAAAAATAACCTCACCTGTGTCTATGGAGGCTGAAGCAAGTGGTGGTGAAAAATTTCAAAAAGATACCACCATTACTCCTTCACCTCTAGTAACTATGCAAAGTACTAGTAGTGAGCATACCCAGGGGGAAAAAAGAATCTCCAATAAAAATCTATTGGATGTTAGATCAAGACTTCAATATTTGTCTGAAGACTTAGTTAATACGAGACCCTCCCTAAATTCGGGTACCATAGGGTCAATGTTTTCAGTAGGAGGAACATCATCCTCATCAGCCACCTCATTGGCAGGCATAGGTGACCCCGTCACCCAGGGATTGTTAAAAGAAAAGGGTCATGAGACTCAAAATATCATTCCAATGATTTCCCCACTTATTACACCCTTGCCTATCACATCTTCTGATCAGGTAATCCCAGTTGAACAACCTGCCCCTAACTCATCCGGAACCATTACTGTTCAAGAAAGCCACTTGGTTGAATTACTAAGGCTCATAGGGGAACCCTCTCAACCACCTCCCGCTACAACACAACCCAGCCAAGATTGGTTATCACAACTCACCAGTATACTCAAACCAACTCCACCTCCACCTCCACCTCCACCTCATCCACCAATCTCTCAGGGTGCTGTGGAGTCTTTAATGTCTTTAATGGTGGAACAACTTAAAAAGCAACAACCTTGTCCAGAACCAACACCACCACCAAACCCTGCAAGGGAATTGTTGAAAATGTTAAAAGTATTATCCGGTGAAGAGGCAGGGGGACAAGCACGAATCGTGAGTATTCCAAGATCAGCTGTCAAATCAAGATTCTGTGATTGGATCGCAGAATATCCATTCCCAGATGGCCAAAAAGTTCCTCCAGTTGTAGGGACTTATGACGGCACTAGGGATCCAGAAGACCATTTGGCATTATATGACCAAGCGATACTCACAGAAAAATGGGTAGACCCGGTGGCTTGTCACTTATTCCCTGGAACATTGCAAGGGCATGCTAGAGACTGGTTTACTGGCCTACCTGAAAGAAGTATAAATGATTTTCAAGATTTGAAAGAAAAATTTGTTGCTCATTTCTTTCAACAAAAGAAACATCAACGTAATCACTTAGAAGCCCATTTAATAAGACAAAGGGAGAATGAGCCACTTAGAGAATTCATCTTAAGATTCACTCAAGAATGCCAAAGGATACCCGGTCTACCAGAGAGTCAACAAATCTCTGGCTTTACTCTTGCTTTGCATCCGGGAGGTCTCCAAGAAAAGTTGACTACAAAAGTCCCCAAGACTTTTAAAGAAGCCATCGATAGAGCCTATGATTATCTCCGTTCCAGAGAAACCTCCACGTTAGTAAGGGGATGATTAGAAAAGATAAGTCATGGGCAGGACCCTCTGGAGGAAAAAGGCCTCGTTTTGATATTAGACGAGATGGTCGTAGGGAGGATTACAGAAGAGATATAAGAAGAGATGACCGTCCAGATGACAGAAGAGACAAGAGGCCCATGCAATATGGCAAAAGTGTCCATCTTGTGGACTTAACAAAGTCTCCAAAAGAGATTTGAAAACTGAGAGGGTGGGCTCAACTTTCAAGCCCCCTCCTCCTCTCAGATCTGCAAAGAAAAATATGAATAAGTATTGTGACTTTCACGAGGACCATGGTCATGATACTAATGATTGCAGAGAGCTCCAAACAGAAATCAAAAGGGCCTTAGAAGAAGGGAAGTTAGAGCACCTCGTCCCTGGAGCCAAACAGGGAAGAAAAACTCCTACAAAAAAGACCTTCTCATGGCAGAAGATACCGGTTAAAAAAGAAAACAATGAGGATCCGGGTCCAGCAGAAGGACATGTTTGTATGGTACACCAAAGGAGGGATCCAGGAAAGCGTAAAGCAAATGCATTAGAAGGTTGGGCAGTGGTGCCAATCTCCTTCCCACCTGTTGAAACGATATCCTCAGACCCTGTCATCATACAAGCTCGCCTCGCAAATTTCCAGGTTGGAAAAATATATTTAGATAATGGGAGCTCTACAGATATTATCTATGAACATTGCTTTAACAAACTCCCCCAAAGAGTTAGAGACCTTAAGCGCCCGCCTTTGGCGCCCCTAGTGGGTTTCAATGGTGAATCTAGTTGGCCCATTGGAGAAGTAAGTATGGAGGTAATGATGGGTGAGTACCCACTCCATAGAATTGAAGTTGTGGACTTCACAATTGTTAGGGCACCTTCACCATACAATGTGTTGCTTGGCAGACCATCCATGCAGAAATTCGGAGCTGTACCATCAACCATCCATGGGATGGTTAAGTTCCCCACCCCAGTTGGGGTAGCCACCATAAAGGGACGCATGGTATGGCCAAGGGAGTGCAAGCAGGTCAATAAGGAGAGTCCAAAAGAAGTAAGGCATGACTCGTCAATTGAAGTGGCAAGTGAGGGTCCAGAGCAGATGGTAATCATAAATAAAAAGTTCCCAGAACAACCAGTTACCATTGGATCACAACTCCCCAAAGAAACAAAATGCAAGTTGATCAATCTCTTGAAAGAAAGTTTAGATGTTTTTGCATGGGAAACGGCAGATATGACAGGTGTTCCAAGAAAGTTCGCAGAGCATGCCCTGAACGCTAATCCAAACATAATCCCTATAAGGCAGAAGAAAAGAGGCATGGCCCATGACAGAAGCAAATCTGCTTGTGAGCAAGTAGACAAGATGGTGGAAGCAGGCATATGCAGAGAGGTTAAATACCAGACATGGGTAGCAAATCCAGTTATGGTTAAGAAAGGGGACGGCTCATGGAGGCTTTGTGTCGATTTTAAGGATATCAACAAAGCTTGTCCTAAGGACAATTACCCCTTGCCAGAAATAGGTTGGAAGGTAGAATCTCTGGATGGGTTCAGGTTAAAGTGCTTCCTTGATGCTTACAAGGGATATCACCAGATCTCAATGAAAAAAAATGATGAAGACAAGACTGCCTTCCATACAGACCAGGGCATCTATTGTTTCCAAAAAATGCCTTTGGCTTGAAGAATGTTGGGGCTACTTACCAAAGGCTGATAGATAAAACCTTCCAGCACCAGATCGGGAGAAATATTGAAGCTTATGTGGATGACATAGTCATCAAAAGCCATGAGGAGAATGCCATGATAGCTGATATCCAAGAAACTTTCAATACATTGAGGGGGATAAATATGAAGCTCAATCCTTCCAAATGTAGCTTTGGAATGGAGGAAGGGAAGTTCTTGGGTCACATAGTGACCGCAAGAGGAATAAAAGCTAACCCAAAAAAGATTGAAGCAGTTGTAGAAATGCCTTCCCCAAGAACAAAGAAGCAGGTGCAAAGCTTAAATGGAAAGCTGGCCTCTTTAGCACGATTCCTTTCCAAGGCAGCTGATAGATCCCTTCCATTCTTTAAAACCTTGAAGGGATGTTTAAGGAAACAAGATTTTTCGTGGACAGAGGAAGCTGAAAGAGCATTTCAAGACATGAAGAAATTTTTGGCTCACCTACCAACACTTACTGCTCCAATACCCGGGGAAACACTCACTCTTTACTTGGGCGCCTCCAAAGAGTGTGTAAGTGCTGTGTTGTTAGCAGACAGAGGAAGTTCTCAGATGCCAATCTACTTCGTTAGCCGGGCATTGAAAGGGCCCGAGATAAACTACCCAACCTTGGAAAAGTTAGCTCTTGCTTTAGTCCATTCAGCCAGGCGTCTCAGAAGATATTTCCAGGGCCATCCCATCCAAGTTCTCACAGACAAGCCCATCAGGCAAATTCTATCAAAGCCGGAAGTGTCGGGCAGGCTAGCTAAGTGGGCAATTGAACTGGGAGAGCATGAAATAACATTTCAGCCAAGGAATGCAAAGAAAGGCCAATTTTGGCGGATTTTTTAGCAGAAGTCGAGGGGGAGGAGGAAGATGTAAGCAAGGTAGAAGAAAGACCACCATGGACCCTTTTTACAGATGGAGCCTCTAGCGCTGGAGGGTCAGGAGCGGGTCTCATCCTCATCGACCCAGATAAGAAAGAATACACATATGCCCTTCGTTTTGACTTCCTAGCTTCAAATAATGAAGCTGAATATGAAGCCCTTCTAGCTGGTTTAAGAATAGCAAGGAAAATGGGGGTGGAAAAAATCCACGCCTATGTGGACTCCCAGTTAGTAGCAAACCAAATAAAAGGAGCATTTGAAGCAAGTCAAAAGACTATGCAGCTTTATTTGGAGGAAGCCAGAAAGATTATTTCTGAATTCAAGAAATTCAATATAGAACAGGTTCCAAGAAGCCAAAACAAGAAAGCAGACGCCTTAAGTAAGCTGGCATCTTTAACCTTTGCCCATCTTACAAAGGAGGTGTTAGTGGAAGTGCTGGAAGAAAAATCAATAGTGCCAAAAATGGAAGTCTCTCATATTGAAGAAGCTGAATGTTGGATGACTCCATTGTATAACTTCATCAAAGATGGAACCCTCCCTGAAGATAGAGAAAGCGCAAGAAAAATAAGGATGAAAGCACCCATGTATTTGATTATGAAAGGATCTTTATTCAGGAAATCCTTCCTTGGCCCCCATCTTCGCTGTGTGGGCCCCTCGCAAGCGAAAGAGCTCATCCAAGAAGTGCATGGTGGAACATGTGGCATCCATGCCGGACCAAGATCAGTTACAACCAAGATCATGAGACTTGGATACTTCTGGCCATCCTTATATCAAGATGCCAAGGAAGAAATTGAAAAATGCCAATCATGTCAGATACATGCACCAGTGTCCAGCAGGCCTAGGCGAGACCTCATTCCCGTTACAACAGCATGGCCATTTTACAAGTGGGGAATAGATATAGTAGGCCCATTTCCCGAAGGCATCGGCAAGATGAAATTTTTGATAGTAGCTGTGGACTACTTTACAAAATGGGTAGAGGCAAAACCATTGGCAACCATCACAGGTCAGCGAGTGATCAATTTTGTGTGGGAACACATAGTCTGCAGATTCGGAGTTCCCCATGTAATGGTTAGTGATAACGGAAAACAATTTGCAGAGAATCCCTTCAAAACATGGTGCCAAGATATGGACATACAACAAAGGTTCACCTCAGTAGCTCATCCACAAGGCAATGGCCAGGTGGAGGTCATGAACAAGGCCATATTGGGGGGAATTAAGGCAAGATTGGGAAAATGCAGAAAGGGATGGGTAGATGAAATTGCAGGTGTTTTATGGGCTCATAGAACTACTCCGAGGGGAAGCACCCAGGAAACTCCATTTAGCCTGGTATATGGAACGGAAGCCGTAATCCCACCAGAACTGACTATCTCAACAGAAAGGGTCATTAGTTTTGATCCTGCTCAGAATGAGGAAGCTCTGAGAGAAAACTTGAATTTGATCGAGGAAAGAAGAGAAATGGCCCACATTCGGCAGGCAGAAAACAAGAGGCAAATAGCAAAGTACTATAACAAGAAAGTACGCCCTATGACCTTCAAGGTAGGAGACCATGTCTGGAGAAAAAACGAAGCAAGTAGAAGGAAGACCTTGGCAAGCTGGGCCCAAAGTGGGAAGGCCCATACAAAGTCAAGGAGACAAACGGGGATGGATCATACATCTTAACAGAGCTTGATGGATACCCAGTACCCAGAACGTGGAATGCCATTAACCTTAAAAGGTGTTATTTGTAAGAATTCGGGTCTTCAATACCCGCAAATGCTACTAACTTAAGAAAGTCTTATTTGCAATTGTGATGCAAACTACCATGTAATTGGTCTTCTCAATCATATGTCATCATGAAATCTATTAAGGCTATATTATTATGTCATTCACCTTTCTCATTCATAGGATGAAAAAGTAAGACAATAAAATTTTCCACTCATAGGGTGGCATACATAATAGAAGGGTTATATTGATTAATACATGCCCTATCAAAATACATCATTTCACTCATCGGGTGAAATAGATAAGCATTTCTCATTGGGAAATGAAACTCGCGAGTATTACATTACATACACAAGGTTAACCAAGCAAACATTCAAATTACATAAGCAATAAGTAACATACCATAGGCTACAAGCCAAACATAAATGACAAGCTAGCTTAAAGTCATAAAAGTTCATACATGAGCACAAGTCATAATACCAAAATACAAGAAAAATAAAATGAAACTAGTTCTCTGGCTCCGCGACTTCTGAACGGGCCGTGATGAGAGACTCTATATCCTGCAGGGAGGCATCCGGATCCATGGCAATGACATCCAATATGGGAAAAGACTTTGCCTCAAGAGCAGCTTCAGCCTCTCGAGCCTTGTCAGGGACAGAAATATCATAGAAGGGAAGAGAAGTGGGGTCAATAGATGGATGAACTCCCTCAAGATCTAGGGCAGCAGTATGCCTCCCAACAGCAATGGCAGACCGATAAAACCCACTAAGTACACCCATCACATCTGGATGATCCATAACAAGCCTGAACAAACGAGGAAAGGCTAAAAGGGTATCCCTCCTCAGCTGGGTACTCTTCTCAGCATCAGACTCTAACTCTTTCCCGCGAGCTCTCTCCTTTTCAAGTTTCTTCTCGAGCTCCTCTACTTTAGCTTCACTAGCCCCCAACTTGGACTTAAGTTGATACATCTCTGCCTCCAAACACCTTTTGTCATCTTTTTCTTTCTCCACCTCGAGCAAAGAATCAGAAAGCTTCCCATATACCACACCCATCTCAGACTCTAACCCATCAATTTTCTTTCGGAGCATTGTAAGATCACTCAAAAAGCTGTCCCTCATGACAGCCCCAGCATTAAAGGCAAGTGCAGCATGAGTATCATACATCTGCATAAAATAATAAAGGATATCAAATAATATTAATAAAATAAAATAAAGGAAAATGAATAAAATTAACTAACCATAGCCAACTGAGTGGGAGAAAGAAAGCTGGTCTCTGCAGCAAAAAGCGGAGCAACACTGAGTCTGCATAACGCCTCGCCACACCTGGATCTCTCAAATCATCTTAAGTTTGAGGGATGGCGGATACACATAATAATCATTACCCAAACCCCTATTGAACTCTTGGGTAGGGTGGGGAACAAGAGTGGAACCGGCTCGGCTTGGAGGAAAGCTAAATGTACGGGTAGGACCATCATATCCCAGATTATGAGCACTGATACGTCTTATATCATTCCATTCATCACCAGTAATACTCGGAAGAGTAGGATATTCGGTGCAATGAAATCCTGCACGTCTCATGGTGCAAGGCCATTGATAGTCTCCTCCAAACCACCACGGAAAAAGACAATCTAAGAGGACCCGCAAAATTAGAGGTAAAAGAAGAAGAAGTAAAGCTTTTAAAAGCTTCAAAAGGAGGCATGGAACGTTTGGGTGGAGGGCTGACAAGATCACCCCAACCCTCTTTCTAGAAAGACTTCCTCCTGAAGGTCCACCTACAAATAGATACAATCATGTAAATACAGTAAAATCAAGAATTACATCAAACAAAGTAACTTAAGTTTATACCACCAGGAGAAGTAGAACATTCCTTCTCAAAGAAGTCACCCATAGCCTTGTCACACTCCTCTTCAGTGGGTAGGGAGGAGAAGGCACGAAGAGCTGTACCATCAATGCCAATATTTTGGCGCTCAGGGGAGAAAGAAATCCTCCTAGATGGAGGGGAAACATGAAAGGTACCTTCCGCTTGCTCTTCCAAACTTCATCATGTAAAAAGGGTTTACGGGATTGGCGTTGTCCAAGCTTCTCAAGATCCACACCCATGCTCTCCCAAAGACCCATAGCTGTAACAACAATAAAGCATATTAGCAAACAATAAATTTCATCAAGCAATAAAAGGAAAAAGAAAAACAAAATAAACTCATACATTTCCCAGTCGACTCATCAACTAAGGTAGGGGCATCTCCTTCCCAATCCTGGCTAATCTTGGCAACAACCAAAATAGCCTCACATTTTGCGTAACTCTTATATGGGACAGACACACTTCTCTTAACATATCAAGATGCTTTTTGTTGACCATATGTTCAGCAGGCAATACATTAATTTTCCTAACAAATCGGGAACATTCTTTCTTATTACTGGTATCTCGCGTCCAACCAAGCAAAACAGGCTTGTCCGAAGGAATAAATGGCATCAACAAAAAAATAATGGAAGCGCCAAAACTTGATGGTACCGGGAGCATGAGTTATCAGTTTAGCATACTCTGGCCTAGCCTTAACAGTAAACCAATCTCCAGTAGTAAACAATCTAAAACATTCCTAAATAGGTAAAGTGAACGAGGAAGTGCAAGAGCAGCAAGAATCATCTCAAAGGTCAATATCTTCCCAGCACCAACTGGTTGCATCTGAGCAACACCTATCTGATAATAAGCTAGAACCTTGAGATAAAACTCAGTCAATGGAAGCCTAACATTAGAAGAGGTGAAATAAGCCGCCGATAAAGGGCAACCTTGCCAGGAGGAGGGCGATGGCTCTTTGATCCTTGGTGGGTAAAACGGGATTGTATTGGATAAGCAGGGATGAGAAGAAATCAGTTTTTTCAAATAAAAAGCACTAAGGCGGGAAGGTGCCTCGTCTACCCTAGGTTGAGAAAATCTCTCATCATCTAAATCATCCCCGTAAATTACCTCATGATCATTGTTCTTGGCTATCCACTCCATGGTTTACTATACCCTCCGACATAATAAAGTGTCTAATTCTTTGAAAATCAAAGCAAGAAGGGCCTGCAAAAAAGGGACAATCCTAAATAAGGTCTCAATGGCATAATAAAATGCATGCATATATATAAAATTATATATATATAAATATATTATATATTCATAAATAAATCATGAATATGTCTACATATTAATATATGTACGTCGCGGCTAACAAATTACAAGTTTCCATCACAAAAACTAGACACAACTCCAATACAAGGCATATGCATAAATTCTCATATATATGCATATATTATTTTAAACTACAAGGCTACTGGAGTAATAATCCTAGCAAAATGAAGTTACACTACATAGGTGTACAAGCATACTGGGTATATATATTAAAATAATAATAATAATAATAATAATAATAATAATAATAAGATGCAAAACTCGAAAAAATTGGCAAATTTGAATACATAGTAAACAGTGGAATGCATACCTGGAAATCCAAAATCAGGATAAAGGTACAACCTTAATGCTGCTGTCTAGACAAAGAGCAAAGTCTCACCTTGTTGATAATCAAGAATTACTCCCAAAAAAGGAAAGAGTTCCTATTAGAAAGAAAAAAGAAAGATATAAAAATGAGTTTACATACAAAAGGATATATCACCTTGTTATATGTAAACTGGGGGGATTTGATCGTATATAGGTATCACAAGCCTAAACACTAATGTTAAACCATTGGGTAATGGCAGTTAAAGATGGGCTCGAAACAGGAATGCTCGAGTTACAAGAGCAATACCCACACACACGAGTTAAAAGATCTTCAAATCATAAAAGAAGAATACCCGATTTATATAACTTCTAACAGATAGGCTCGAGAAAAAGGGCATGAGATATAACTATATATTCTCGATCTATACATATATAATCTATAAAAAATCTGTAAGATAAAGATATACGCTCAATCTATGTATATATATATATATTAGATATATATACTTGACATGTATATGAGAAATACGTGCTCGATATATATATATATATATAAAATGCTCGAGATCAATACCCTGTCCATAACAAAGAGAGGCTCGAGTATCAAAGAAGGAAGTGCTCGACTACATATAATAAAAGGGCTCGACTTACATATAAAGAGGGACTCGAGATATGACAAGGGAGGAATGGCTCGAAATGCAACAAGAGGCTCGAGATGTGACAATCACAAAGAAGGCCTGCTAGGCGAGGGCCTGTTCTCGATTTACAAGGCTCGAGATGTACCCCAAAGTTTTTATATGTCAATGCTCTTTTACTTTTGTTTGTTGCTCGAGCATATCAATTACCCGCTTGCTCGAGTATATCAATATGGAGGCGGGCAGTCATATTTAACCTAATGGGCCAGGATGGGCTACTCTTTCCTATGATGCTCGGGCTAGATAAATGTATGTGTTGCTCGAGCTAAGTGTCCTTCGCGATAATACCTTGCTCTAGTGTTTGTTGCTCGAATTAAATGTGGTATGAGATGCCACTGTATACTAAATGGCTGTATCAATTTAAGCCTTTTAACATTACATAGCCATACTTATCTCTTTTTAATGGATGAATTATGCAGTTCAAATTAGGCTCGAGATGTGTTACTAAAAGCATGATACTCGAGTACTCTCTTATCCATATATATTTTATGTAGCTAAGTATGTTATGTGTTATTTATGTAGTCTAGCATATTACATATAAATATAACATAAATATTCATATGGATAAGCTACAGTCATACGACAAAAAGGAAACTGGAAATATTAGAATCCTCGAAAGTATTTGTCACCATTCCAAATATACTCCTATAAAACCTCAATTGAATGCCTGTCAAACAACACATTCAATTCATATTCAATACTTACAATCAATCAGGATTCAATCATAACAATCAAATTAATATCATATTATTACTCAATCATTCCACCTTAAACTCGCCAAGAGTTGTTAGGTTTGCACTGATTTTTCAGGAGAGTAATGATTGCGTAATAACCCTTATTTGTCACTGAGCTAATTAATTTAGGGTTCAAACAAGTTAGTAATTACTATTAAACGACCGATTTTGTTTATTTTCAAAAAAAAAAAAAACTGGAGTTAAAAAAA